>NW_017731736.1:983916-1015911 GCF_001890085.2 Hipposideros armiger | reverse complement strand
CCCCAATTCCCCAGCACTGTTCCCATCCCCCCAATTTCCCAATAAAAATCTTAAAAAAAAAAAGTAGTTTTAGACAGTTCACAGCAAGAAATAGTAACAACGTTAATAAAATTAGAAGGTAGGCACAGCAGAAAGGAAGTTCACAAGACAAACTCAACATAGAGTCAAAGGTAGAGTCACGGTGAAACTAATACAGCACAGGCCCCTTCCACACCCTTCGAGGGGCCCGGGCAATGTGTCCATATGGCTGTGAGCTTTTGTAAAACTTGCCCACACTTCCATCCTGCTTCCCCTAAATTCTAATAGCCATGGGCATTTTAGGGAAGTTGAAATGGGGAGACATTTAGTTTGAATTTAGTGCAATATATTTATGTGATCCACAGTCAACTTCTGTATACAGTTAAAATATTGCTAGCCGTCCTCATATAGGAATGGCTTCCAGGAATATTCCTACTGTCCATGCCTAACTTGCAAAGTCTACTTATTCTACAGGTGGCCCAAAGATGCAGAACCAGAGATCGTGTTGTGATATGAGAATGTCCTTGGCAGCTGGCACTAGAAACATGTGGGCAGTAAAGGAGAAACAGGCCTGAAGTATACAGATACAATGACAGAGGTCAGGCAGTTAGTAAAACTATTGTTTTTCTAAATGTTTGTACTATGTTTGTACTATTTGTCACCTTTTGAAAATCTGAAATTGATTGCAATATCTTTTCTTATCAAAACAAATATTTACTTTCTTGCCTAAATTTTGTGTTCTTTTTCTTAAAGCAAGTCCCTTAAATATCTAAGGCCTCATATAACCTAAATCTCCTGTTAAGCATCAAATTTATCTGAGTTTTCTAGTAACCAAAGTGATAGGAAAACACAGAATGTTACATGCTTCTTATTATGGCAAAGGAGGAAATAAATCATAACAATAGTTGTAAGAAAAGTGATCAATATTCCTTAAACAAGACATAAAATGGGAAGACACTGGTCTGGATTCCCCTACTGGCAACATGACTCCAGAAAAGTAAACCAATACATGTCAGGACAGCAAGGTTTTTTTCTGAAATAAAATTCTAGAAGAAATTTCCTCTGTAGTGTTTTATACAATGTCTGACAATTAAGTTCGCGAACTTGTTGCAATGCTGTTGCTAACCTTTTTTGATATTAGAGAGATTATTCATTATGAATTTGTACCAACTAGACAAACAGTTAGCCAAGTTTACTATTTGAAAGTGCTGAAAAGGCTGCATGAAAGTTAGATGACCTGAACTTTTCACCAATTCATGGCTCTTGCATCATGACAATGCACCAGCTCACACGGCACTGTCTGTGAGGGAGTTTTTAGCCAGTAAACAAATATCTGTATTGGAACACCCTCCCTGCTCACCTGATCTGGCCCCCAATGACTTCTTTCTTTACCCAAAGATGAAGGAAATATTAAAAGGAATACATTTTGGGCCGCTGAGTGGCTCAGTTGGTTAAGAGGACGTGCAAGAGTGCAAGCTCTGAGCAACCAGCGGTTCGACTCCTAGCCCGAGCTGAGCAGCCACTGAGCTGCCAACAGGTGGCAGGATGGCTCAGCTAAAATAAATAAATAAACAAACAAATAAATAAATAAATAAAAGGAAGACATTTTGATGACATTCAGGACATCAAGGGTAATGCAACGACAGCTCTGATGGCCATTCCAGAAAAAAAGAGTTCCAAAATTGCTTTGAAGGATGGGCTAGGTGCTGGCGTCAGTGCATAGCTTCCCAAGGGGAGATCACTTTGTAATCATAGTGATATTCAGCAATTAGGTATGTAACACTTTTTCTAGGATGAGTTCACAAACTTAATTGTCTGACCTTGTATACCACAGTGCAGTTTTCAACTTTATTGTATGAAAAAGTCCTTCACTAGGCTTGAGATTCTATTTGACTACCCATGCTCATCTCTTTTAGCCTCATCTCTCACCACTCTCAGCCTTGGGGTTCTTTTCCAGCCATGCCAGACTTCTCTGAGTTGTTCAGATTCACCTTGCTCATTCCATCCTCCAGACTTCAACAATACTGTGCTCTGCCGTGCACACTTTTCTGTGCTGTTCTGACTAACTCAGGCATCAGGTCACTTCCTCTGGGATGCCACCCATAAAATTCCTCCTACATTATCTGAACTTCTCCAGTCTTATTCCTTATTACACAATATTATACCTGACATTGCAATATCTAGACCCACTACTGGATGAAGGTCTCTATGAAGGGACGGGTTCTATCTGTGGTGTTCACCATTATAACACCACTCACTTTCACTGTGCCTGGCACATACTGGACACTCAGTAAGAACATATTTCCTACGTCTGTCTCTCATTTGGGAGCTATAGTAAATGAAACTTAGTGAAGGTGATTCTTTAAAGATGCTAAGCTAATCTAAATGTATGGGCTACCGATGGTATGATTTGATCTAGGGACAGATCTTGGAGTTCCCAGGACCATGGCTGAATAGCTCTTTTCCCAAAACCACTTTTCTCAACCAGGCATTTCATCAGAACTGAAATGCACATATTTTAAGGTTATCTTAGACTGAAAGTCCTGACTACCCTACTGATGAGGGCCAATATCACATCTTTGGAAAACAAATAGACAGGTTCTTGTTAAGAAAATGAAAACACAGTAAAGTGTAATGGCATTCCCAAAATCCCAGGGTTGGTGAGTGACTGATCAAGAACTAGAAGCTAGGTATTCTGATTTTCTATGATGTTTCTCCAGTTAAAATCAAGATAGTCAAATAGGGACAATGGCAACCATTGTTATGAAAGAAAAAGCTAAGGAAGCTGTGTGCTGCCCTCATTGATTCCACTGAGGCCAAGGCAATATAGAGTAGAGGACAGAAGGGCTCTGGAGCCAGAAAACCTGGCTTTAGCCACTTATGGTTGTGTAACCCTGAGCAAGCTACTTAATCTTCCTGTGTCTTGGTTTTCTTACACTAAAATGTGGACTACAATAGAACCTATCTCATAGGGTAGTTGTGAGAAGCACATGAGCGTTAATGCTTAAAAAGTGCTTAGAGCAGCACCCAGTACATATTGTAAATGATCGGTAAATATTATTGATCAATAAATATTATCTTCAAAAGATGGTATCATAACCAATTTATATGAAGTATGAGAAATAGAAAAACACCTGACTCCTATGAAGCACTTACTGTGAGTCAGGTACTGTTCTAAGAACAGTTTATACACATTTCTCAGTATTTCAAACCTCAGGACCTGTGTTCTTAACAATTGGGTTACATTTTCTTCTCAGGGTGAAGAGAGAAGATGGAGAACACAAGTCTTCTTAGATCTTGAATCATTTTTAAGCTGATCTCAGTATGTGTGTGAGACTAATTACTCAGAGCTCCAAGAAGTAAACACCACCTCTGAGGGAGGTCCAAGTAAATAACCACCCACCAGCCACAACTCACTAACATCACAGAGTAACTTTTGTGTTTGTAGACCAAAAGTTGGACTTAAACTGGATAAATCTGATAAACTTTATGATTCAGTTTCCTTTTTCTATGTTCTAATTATGTACATGTTTGTTTGCTCTTTGAGAGGTTTTTTTTGTTTGTTTTCTGTTATACTTTTTTATTTGTTTTGCTTTGTTTTTTAATGAATAATCACAGTGATGTGAAACATTCTTCAACAACTTTTGGTCAGTATTAAAGCAGCTATTTAGCAAAGGCTAATCATAATTATAGTTAATAGCTATATAGCTATTTATTTACAACATTTGTACTCTGTGCTAATTTACCTCATTAAATTCTTAAACCAATAAAGGAAATACTACTATTATACGTCACTTTATAAGTGAAGAAACTGAGACTAAAGAGATTAATTCACTCGACCAAGATTTTAAAACAAGTAAGTCATAGAAGCCAGGGTTAGAACCCAATTTTGAGTTTTGACTCAGAAAATTTCATATCCTAATGTCTTATGCAGATGAGTGGATGCCTAACCTGGGGTTTTAAATGAAGAGGCCCTTCAGGATACATTTGCAGGATAAAACATTATTAACCATTTAATCTGTGGGAGGTGAAAGTACACCCCCTCTTCTCTTATAATAGAAGAGTTTCTCACATTTAGAGTCTGAGGATATGCTATATCAACGGATCCAGAGAGATGTAAAGATGGTGGATTCTTAGACAATATTTGGTCACCAATAATGGATTCCTAAGACACTAATTTATCTTGAGTGTCTGAAATTCAGTAACCCTGCAGTGTTGGTGTGTTCTACAAATAATAATCCACAGAACTTCAGCTTGACAGTTGCACTCAGAAGAGAATCTATTTGTTCTGAGAACTATGATTGCTTTTATTACTTTTAAGTCCTTAGCAAATCATTATAAGGTGTGATGTGGAACCACACAAGTACCTCATGTATTAGCCAGTTAGTTGCTGATTGTCTCAGTTCCTTCTAAGGACCAAGCACTTTACATATATTAAGTCATTTACTTCTTAAAAGAAACTTACTAAACAGGAAATTGAATAGTTAGATAATTGATGGAAGGTTTAAACTCAGGCTTGGCAATTCCAAGCCTGGTTCTTTCCACCATATCTAGAATAAATAATTAGAAGACTTTTCTGCTCCCAGAAGCTTAAAATCTAGGGCAATGAAAGGATCTTGATAACTGGAGGAAAAGAAAAGTGGGGCGGTCACAGACCCTTGGAAGATATGGTGGGTTCTTTACGGGGTGGAGGGGGAATGCATTTACACATGCATACACAAATTTTTATGTACAATTTTATGGGTTTATAGATCCTGGTTAAGAAGACTTGTTTTGTGGACAAGAAGGGGAAATATAGAGAGAAAAAGGTATAAGCAAAGAGACACACAATATTTTTAAAAAGCCGAATCAGGCCAGCCGAGTGGTTCAGTTGGTTAAGAGCTTGCTGAAGAGTGTGAGCTCTGAGCAACAGGGTCACTGGTTCCATTCCCACATGGGCCAGTGAGCTGCGCCCGAACTGAGCTGCCACTGAGTTGCCAACAGGCGGCAGGATCACTCAACTGGTGAGAGCAGATGCTCCTAACAACAAGGTTGCCTGTTCAAGATGGTGGGCTATACCTACCCGCAATAAGACTGAACTCGGCTCCTTGAGCTGAGCTGCCAACTAGGTGGCTCAAGGGATAGAATGTGCACTATCTGCTTAACAACAAGGCTGCCGGTTCGACTCCCACATGGGATGGGGGCTATGCCCACCCACAACTAATTGAACACAGCACCTTGAGCTGAGCAGCGCGACTAGACTTGGAACTGAGCTAGCTGTACCCTCCACAACTAAGACTGAAGGACAACAATTTGGCTATTGCCCTTCCCCAATTCCCCAACACTGTTCCCCTCTCCTTATTCCTCAGTAAAATCTTAAAAAAAAAAAGTCAAATTATAAAAATGTTCACAAAACAATTATAATTGTTTGGAGGAAAAAAAATTTACAAAATAAATAGATATTATTGGAGTAAGGGAGGGATCACAAAGAACTGGTTTCAAATATTATATTGAATTAAGTGCCTCTTTAGAGTTTTTAACAAAAGAGATTTGGCTGTTTTCTCAATCTGAGCCACACTACTAAGAGTTCACCCATTCAATAGCTTAGCTGGATTTTTGAAACATGAATTATTTCATGACCACTAACCACCCTTGTGGCAAAGGGAACAAGGGTAAATAGACAAGGTGATCAAAAGTGAGGTTTAGTGGCAATGTCCAATAACCTACATGGCTAAGGCCAAAATCAAAACTCCAACCTCAACATAAAGGGCACAGGCAGAGGCCAGGGTCATCCAGCATCACAATTCTCATTTCACTTCCATGCTACACTGTCCCCAAGGTGTCCTATCCCTTGCAAATTCATCTCAATGTACATACAGTACATGCAGTATTATAATTTCTACTCAGTTTCTACAAAATCAAACAAAGACAGCCAGGCACTTGGAGCAGACATGCCTTTGCACATCTTGGATACATGACTTAAAATATAGAGTTTCAAGTCAAATATTCTGGAGCGATTTTATTTTTTGTGGTACTAAATTCAGGGTGGGAGAGAGGCTAAGAAATGTAGTGTTATTTTGCCCAAGAGGAAGGACGTGGCACTTTTCATGCCTTGGGAGAACTGGAGGAACTGATGTACACAATTCTACCAAGTAGAAACCAGCTTTTGTTGACAAATTCAAACATTGTTAATTTTTAAGTGCTAACATTAAAATAAGCAAATATCACCACTATAAATGTCTCCTCTCATGGAGCTAGCGATAAGAGAACAGGATAATCAAAGTTCAGCAAAAAATAGCAAAGCTTGTTCTTGTCAATGAAAAGCATAATTGTCCTATTTATTTAGAAGTCTTTATTATGGAAAGTCAGATTTAAAAAAAAGAATCATAACATAAGCTCTTCATTGAATTTCTCAACTCATGTTTTCATGAAGTTGAATTGTCTATAACAGCTGAGAGTTCACTTGGTATTTTGCCCAGCTCTTTTAAAGCTCTGAATCCCAAGTAACTGAACTATATTTGACTTCAGAAAGAATACTGTGTCCTGATAGGCTTATGTAATTTGAATCAAATCAAGCCATGAGTTGTCCATGAACATAACATTTCAGTTAATTTTATGTTAAATATATATTAACTAAATGTATTAAGTTAAATACATATATTGGCCTGCCTTTTGATGATCAATATTTTATGGCACTAGCATATAGTTAGCATTCACCTTTGTTCCCTAAACATCTTTGTACATTTGAAAAGCCCAAAATCCATCAAGTAAAGCATCTTCTAAATCTTACTGCTGAAACTTCATTTTTCTGGACTGTTATTATACATAATAAGAGACTTGATTTGACAGCTCCTATAATAACACATTATAAATTTTACATTGGATGTGTTTTTTTTTTTACCATAAGTTCTTGTGATGGCAAAGCCATTTTTCTTAAAGCTGATTGGTTACGCAGGTCTGCAACAGTGCTTAAATGTAACCTTGCTATCCCAGCTCTTCTGACAAGGAGGAGCCTTTTTATTTTAGTCTTTTTGGTACAGAACATCTCAATGAAGAATTTTTGTTTTATTATTAAGAAATAAATGTGTCTTGCTCCTTGAGATAGCCCTAGCTTCAGCAATTTGTAGTCATTTCCACTGTAGATCATTAAGAATATATTTCAAGGACAGGTTAACCAAGTTTAAGTAAAAGTTAATTTTTTATGTTATCGGAGCTTCTAACTGGCATTGGGTGAGTATTAGAGATTATGAACATAAGTAATATAGTGCCAAAATATGAACTTAATTCATAAATGTTGGTTGACTTCCTTATTGCATTATTTGATGTTGGTTATATAGTCATTGTTTTCAGACTGATCTTATAAAACTTTAAACTCCTTGGTTTATTTGGTGTATTTGTTTTTTTTATAAGTTTTCTTTCAACCTACTTAGATCTCATTTAATGCTGTACTTTTGTACATTTCCCCATAGAACAGTCAGGTTTTGTCATATTGCTAGAAGTATTTCAAAATATTTGCCCAAGTCATTTTCTCTCTGATTTAGGTTTCAACCTACCCTTAAAGCAAAAGAAGATTAACAATGATTTTGAAAACCTTCTAATAAGGGTATGATAAAATAATTAACATGACATGTGCTGCTGTAGAGTGATGCTTTGCTATTCATTTAGTTGATTTGTTTCATTTCTCTATTTGAGGTTCTTCTCATGCCAAATCTGTATTTTTCTTAAAGGCTTATGAAAATTTCAGTGAAAACATGTTGCTGCTTCAGTGCAGTCACGGAGCCCCTTTTCCTAAGCTAGATAACTTGGTGAGTATTTTCATTCGTTTTTCCTAATACACACAGATTACATATCAAACTAAATGTGGTCAGAAGTACACTTGAGGGGATAAAAAACTATGTACATATGTCAGAAGAAACAGAGCAGCTGAGGTCACTGCTGGAAAGGAAGAAGTAAGAACTTCCACGGTCACTGTACTTCATAGCAAGCATTATGAGTGTTATTTTCAGTTCAAAAAAAATAATCATAGACTCCCATCTAGTCATGAACTTTTAGATATGGAAGGAATCTTAAAAATCATCCAACATAACATATTAATTTTACAAAAAAGAAAATGAGTGGCATTTTATATTTGCAAAAGAAAAGACCACATCTTCCTACATGAGTACGTAACATTACCAAGAATTTTTGTGACAGCTACTATAGAGATTAAGCTGATTAAATGGATGATTAAGCAAAAGAGAAATTAAATGTCCAAAAGTTCCCCCAAAATCTTAGGCCATAATCTTAGAATGTAGATTTAGAAAAGCATTCATCAATGTTCTCCTTATTAGCTTCCCTGTGTTGTTGTAGCCTATAATACACACACTAATTTCAGTTATTTTTAGTTCCCTAAAGTGTTGTGATTCTGAAAATCTTTAGTTAGGAAGAAAGGAATTTACATATTACTGCTTCCTTTGTTTAATTACACTCTCCCAGTTCTCTGATATATAAAAGGTAATTGATTACACGTAGAGTTGAGGAAAATGTTGACGTGTCCTTTAATTATTTTGCTCCTGTGGGACGCAAGCCAAAGGGCAAGCATCGGCTCAGATCACTGCTAGATGCATTTCAAGTTCAGAAAAAGGAAGAAAGAACAAAAGGAATGAAAAACTACTGGTATCTATATGCTGGTTACCATGCTAGGAATTGTGTTTTATCTAATATATCATGAAAATAAATCATTCTGATTAAACCTTGATTTTCCTCTTATTGTATGTGCAAAGAGAACAGAGTTTTCTTAAGGAATTACCCAAGGAAATGCTTCAGAATAAACCTTGTTCAAGATGTAAATAAACGTCTTAATTGTACAAATCTAGTATAATTAATTACAGTGGGATAAATGAAATCCATGAAAACAATCTCCAAATTTCATATATAAATCTATAGTTTCAATCTTTACCTCTATATGTTTAATGAAAGTACTAACAAAGAGATTGAATTCATAGTTTTGCCTGCTTTCCTATTTCTCTGATCAGCCCTTGAGCAAAAGTGATGTTTTAAAAGCTAAAATAATAATAATAATAATAATAATAATAACAACAATAATAAAGAAAAAATAGAGGAAAGAAGAAAATGATAGGATACTGGAATATTCCAGCTTATTTAGTCTCTATATAATGGAATGTTGCCTGTAGCATCTTAGAAAGTAACCAAAAATACTGATTTAAGAGTGTGCCTTCACTGAAATTGAGACTATTCTGTCTCCCATCCAAGTCCTAAGTAGGCCCGACCCTGCTCAGCTTCCAACAGAGTGAGGAGGGTGGTAGATAAGGGTAAAAGGGCTCAAACACATGGTGAAGGAAGGAGATCTGACTCTGGGTGGTGAACACACAATGTAATGTATAGATGATGTATTACAGAATTGTACACCTGAAATCTATGTAACTTTACTAACCATTGTCACCCAAATAAACTATAAAATTAAAAAAAAATGAGACTATTCTGAACAATGAATATAGTCAGACATACTATGCCTTTCTAAACCAGCCTAGCAACTAGAAACTCAAAAGCTTCAATATTCATATTTTTTGAGTAAACTTTTAATTTCCACATTCCAGTGCTATGAACCATCTTCCATCTCTTCAGGCATCAATATCTCCAATTCTCAATGTCTCTCTCTCTCTCTCTCTCTCTCTCTCTCTCTCTCTCTCTCTCTCTCTCACACACACACACACACACACACACACACATCTTTCCTTTTTAATCTGACCCTTTGGCATCTTACAACAGTACCAGGTAATAACTATCTAATAGTTTCTTAATAGAACGTAAAAATGGCAGCAGGCCCCATCACGATCTATTTCTGTCTCTCCTTGACAGACAGGTGGGCCAATGCTTAGATAAGTACAGAGTGCCCCAAGCATAATTATTTCACAGTCCAAAAATAATATCCAGTTTTTTATTCCAGGTACCAAGTGGAAAAATGAAGATTCTCCTGATCTTTTTAGGTCTGCTTGGTAATTCCATTGCTATGCCAGTGAGTATTAAAAAGAATTTAGGACTTTTCTTTGTGTTCTGCTGTTGCATAGCTTGGAGAGAATTATTGGGTTTATTTCAATTGATGTTCTGAATTTGTCACCCATATTCTCTCACTTCCAGATGCAAATGCCCCGAATGCCTGGATTTAGCAGTAAAAGTGAGGAGGTAGGTATGGTTAGTCTCTAGGGAGAGTTTTCCAGAGCCCTGCCCTCGGAGTTCATTAAAAAAAAGGGGGGGAATATTGAAAAACTTTTGGATATATAAAATCTCTTATGAAAGAGGTAGAAGGGGGGAGATTTGAAAAGACTTAAACTCTCAAATCAAGGCAAAGTAGTAATTTCCCCAGTATCATTCTACCTATGTACTTCAACATTCCTTTATAAGGTTAATGTGAATTTGTGTTAAAATATAGTTAAAGTTAGCTTTTTTGCTATTTTTAAGCTAGCAAAGACAGACATCTGTACCAAAGAATGTTAGAAAGCAGGCACTTAAGCACATAAATATCTTTTACATGACTCATACCCAGGATCATTAGCCAAATTCACTACACATCAGAAAGGAGAATCATTTTTTCATAGAATTACTACATTCTCAAATTCTGAACTCTGAAACAATAAGAGTTGAACATTCAACAACTTCAAAGTTGACAAGGTTTTTATTCTCTATTATTCTATATTGACTCTTCTCAAAATAAAATTTTGAGTTAAAAATTAAAGTGCTATAGAAGTTTTCTTAATTATATATTTTAAATTTATGCATAACTAATAAAAGACATTATGACTGTTGCACCTTAAAGTCAGAAATTCAACTTATTTCTTATGATTTTTGGATTCATTGAATGAAAATTTTTCACTTTGTGCCACATTAATAGATTCCTTTTTTTACAGATGATGCGGTATAGTCAATTCAACTTTATGAACCCCTCACATGTAAGTTCCACTTTATATTATTTCTGGTGACTTTTTTGTTTATATACAGATAATTATATTATACAGTTTGTCTTAGTTAATACAGACACCAATAGCTATCTACATGTTTTAATTACAATATAATCATTATGAGTTTCAAGGGGGAAAATTGATTTCACCTGTCACCTTACACCAAATTTTCTTCTTATTCATTATTATTGTTCTTTCATGTAAATAAAAATAATTTATTAATTACAAGAGTTCTTTAAATCCTAGAGAAATTGGGTCTGGGAAAAGAACATACAAGATATATTCACAGACAATGAGAACAAAAGATAGCATAGCAAGTACTTGCTGGGGGGCATCAATTTTATGTGGATTATCTTGAAAGATAACACTAAAATTATTAAGTAACTTTATTTAAATAAATTTAGATTATACTTACCACTATGTGCTAATTCTTTTTTTTATTGTTCAACTTTTTTATTATGCATGTAAAAAAGGATTGCTTTCTTTTCCTATTATTTGACAGCATCTATCAGACCAAAATGTGCTCACAGCAGAGCATCTGGGTCAATTAGACTTCCATTAGGACTTTTTCCTTCTTTTTCTTTTTTTTAACTTTTTATTAAATTTGTTCTTTTTTATTAAAATTTATTAAAAGTAATTAATAATAAATTAAATATCAGTTGGCTCTTTTGGCATAATTTGTCTGACAAAATTGTATTATAATACAATAATACCATATGTTACTATTGACTTTTGTGGCATGATAATGAGAACAATTTGGAAGGGAATCAAGGACTTCATCTATTTTCTCTTAATTCTTTTTATTCAAGTCATTCTCTTTTAAAGTCCCTCACCTAAAATTATCATCATTGTCAATTTTTTTCAACTATTGATTGGACCAACTCTTTTAAACTCTAATTCTCAGTTTAGTGATTTTGTCTGTGATTTAAAATTTTCACCAACTTAATTGTCATGAAATACTGAATCTTAATGCAAGATTTGCAATTTTGCCTTCCATCAATCCACATGACATTTGTACTGTGTTGTGTATACATCATCCAACAGACAGGAACAGATGGACTAATGAAGAAGGGAGATAGAGACTGGTGTTAAACCAGAGAGGGAGTTATTTGAATGGGAACTGATGTTGTAAGAGGTCAATTCATAAATTAGCATTTTCAAATTATAATTGCTTTTACTTCCCTGACAACCTTATAAATAACTGTGGAGAGTCTGATAATGAAAATGGAATTAATGAGAATTCACCTTTGTAATCAAGAAGCACAGGCACCATTAAGGGTATTTTCACATGCAGAATTTTTTTTTTTAACTCTCACTTTATCTTCTTTTTGCTTTTTTCCTCCTTGTCCAGCCTGTGACAAGTCACTGGGGTTTTGAATTTGACATCAACTCCTCTATAAACTGACTTGTACACTTCTAACCTGAGTCAAGGCTGCAGATGTAGAAAATCATCAGCCAAATTCTTAAACTGAATTTTCTCACCCAATTCTGCCTTTTGCTTTATTTGTTTGGTTGGTTTACTAGAAGACTGAAATTTATTTCTGTAAGACACCATTTAAAGGAATGCTAGCTAAAAACCTTGAAGCTCCCATTATTGAGTTACATTCCATAGGATTTTTAAGGTCCGTGGCTGTTTTAGAGGCTGATACTGAGAGTGGGAGAGCCAGATCTCAGCTCCGTGTGATTTTCCTGTTGTTTGCTACCCCTGCAGATGGCACCACTGGGCCCCTTGTATGGAAATGGTGTGCAGCTCCCTCAACTCTACCCACAGTACCAGATGCCCATGTGGCCTCAGCCACCACCCAACATGGGGCACCCCCAAAAACCTTCATCTCCTTCAGCAACCAAACGTCAGAGCAAGACTGATCAAACCCAAGAGACCCAGAAACCCAGCCAGCCTCAACCAAAAAAGCCACCACCAAAGAGGCCTTTAAAGCAGCCACCAGCTGCCCCAACTGATCCCCAAGAGGAAGCCCAGCCACCTCAGGTGAGGTTTGCCCAGAAAAATTGCAAACCAGAGTCATGTGGCCTCAGGGATTTGGAAGGCCATGCTACGCCCACATACATACTTCTTCTAGTGCTCCTCAATACGGGTACTGCTGTGTATGAAATATGATCTTTAGTTTTGACACTTTCTTCCAAGGTGATGCTGTCACCACCTATCCAAAACTGCCTGGTGAGTCAACTCCAGTCTTCATTTGATTAAAAATTACCCAAACACTCTGGCCTTAAAGAAGCTCCTTTTAAAATACAGAGGCAACATGAGTTCTAACAGAAGAGTCAGGGAACAGAGATTGGAGTTCTACCCTCAGCCCTTATTAGTTGTACAATCTTGAGCAAGTCACTTCATCTGTATGGACTCAAGGTTCTCCACAAGTAAACAAAATCATCTTTAGGTCCTTTCCAAGATCCATGCTTTGATGATCTAAAATATTGCCCTAAAAGGTAGCACTGCTTCTAGCACTTCAGGATGCCATAAGTCTAGTCCTCACTTAAAGCAAGATGTACAATTGGTTTTCTAAGCTCTCACCTAGTGAGGAGTTTCTAAAATACTGTATTATCAGACACTATTGTAGATGTAGATAATACAAAGTTTATTAAAAAGACACTCCTGGATTTCACCCTGGCTTTAATCATTTACCAGCTATGCAATTTGGGGCAAGTGACTAAGTTCTCTGAACCTCGAAATCTTAAGTGAAATGGGAATAATAATAGCAATATCTTCTATGGTTATGTGAGGACTAAATGAGTTTATCAGTATAAAATGTCAGCACAGTACCTAGAACATGTGTTCAACAATACTAATATTAATTATTGTTGTTATTATTATCGTCTCTGCCCTAAAGTTAAAAAAATCACAGTTTAATGAAAAGGGAGATGTAGACTCCCAAGTTACAAATAATTGTATTTAATAAGTTTGTTTCATTTTTCATTTACTCTGCTCACTTCCATGTCACTCTAATTCTTTCTTTCTCTCTAGGCATTCCCACCATTTGGCAATGGGCTCTTTCCCTATCAACAGCCACCATGGCAAGTTCCACATGTGAGTTTTTTTTTCTTTACACTAGAAATAAAAAATAATATTGAAATGTTGTATCTCAAACTGATATGTGTTCATACACTGTAAATGAAATGCTATCTGCCAATCAGCAGATAATATAAAGCAAAATCATCACATTAGTAATTATGTAGGAAAAAAAGAATTTTTAAGTGAATTTTTTACTCAAATTGGTGACATGAACACAGCCTAAATCACCAAACAACTACTTATAACTTAGTTAATGAATTCATTTTAAAGGGTTGTGTTATGTCATTACCATTCCCCACATCCTCAAAAAGATTAGAAAACACAAAGATTATTCTCATTTAATGTAATGGGGAAATTGGAACAAAATGGAGCTTGAAAATCATAAGATAAACTATGATTAGACATAGATCTTTCCATTATATCTTATTATTTCTAACCACAGATATTTCATCATGAAAATCTTACAAAATAATGTTTACAAGAATTTTTTAAAGTTTAAAATCATGAAAATAAAACAATATTGAAATTGCATCATAGGCATTAAAAATATGAATTGCAAAATAAACTATTTGAACTAAAGAAATATAAAAGCCAGTTGCTGTTAAAGTAACAAAAACAACAACATAAAATACTTGATGACCCTTGATTCAGCTGTGGCATTGGTTTTTCTTGTCTATGATTCTATAACCAAGAAGACTTCTTATCAACAAGGAACAATTCATTTCAAGAAGTAAGAGTTCCTTACTATTTTTTTTCTTAAAAAAGTTAGTTCCATTTACTGGCCACACTGTACTAAGGAAACTAAGGCAGTACCAGATGAAAATTTAAAAAGCAGATGAATATGATTCTCATGCTGAAGTAACTATTAATCTCATCGACACAGAACTTCTTGAAGGTCTGAGGGAGCCAAACTGCTTTGCTAAACATTACCCCGAGTAGAAACTCGGCCTCCAAATTTGATTAGGAAAATAAACCTTGGTCAAATAAAAATATTATAGCAATAATCCAGGAATGATTGTCAATTTGTCACCCTAAATGCAAAGTAGACATTCTAAAAATAACATGATTACTTAACTTCCATTATTGTATGTTCTAATATGGATGTTTGGACCCTAATAGCACACAAAAATATCTCTCTCTCTCTCTCTCTCTCTCTCTCTCTCTCTCTCTCTCTCTCTCTCTGTCTTTGTGTGTGTGTGTGTGTGTGTGTGTGTGTGTGTGTTGAAGGTGATGGGGTAGGGTGATTGTTAGATGATATTTTGAGTAGGGTAATCTAGGATCCAGCTGAAGCCTTTTATTTACCAGTATTCACTGATGGATTATAATTATTGCTGTAATTATTAATAGCTGGATTAGTGAGAGCTAATGACTTAGAAGCTAACACTGCTGACACCCAATCACTGACATGAACTATTTTAAGATACCTTGAGTTTTACAAACAAATGGCAGTATAGAAAGTGGTTTTCTCTTGTGTTCATTGTGTTTTTCACCTTTCAGCGGGTACCACCGGGTTATGGACGTCCACCAGTCAGCAATGAAGAAGGGGGGGTAAGTGCAAGTAAAGCTACAATCCTCCATTAGGAATTACAATCCTTTAGTCTCTGTTTTTTGGATCCCTACCTATTAAGAAAGTTACAATCCAACATATGAACCTGTACCTCAAGGACCCATGATATAAGAAAAAAAGGTGCAACAAATCAAGCCAGTAACCTAAAATAAAATAAATGTGATATATCATTTCTCCTCTACATATTAAAATTTCCCTCCCTCCCTCCCTCCCTCCTTACCCCCACCCCCCGCAAAGAAAGCTAACTGAATACCTTATGCTCCAGGTTGATGCTAGACCCTAGGCAGTGATGGAGCAACTAGTAAATAGAGAAGGAACTGAAAGCATCTTAGATCCCTGCATGATGTCAGAGACATCTCCTCAACCATCTGTCTTATCCCCTGAAGGAAATTAAATAATCATCTAATTCCCTCACTGTACAAATATATTGAAATCCACAGAAGATAAATCACTATTCAATTTCACCCACTGAGATGGATAAAGTGGACCCAGAACTCAAGTCTTCTGACATCCTGTCCAATGACTTTACCACACCACACTAGGAGAAGGGCCAAACACATGTCACAGCATGGTTTGATGTTACAATATTCTAGCACTGTATCATCAAAACAGTCATTGCAGTGATTGTGATGAAGCACCCCACCCCTGGAGTTTACTTCCTCTTTTTCCCTAGATATGTGATATGCTCACCATGAAATGCAGAAACCTGATAGCTCTTGGGGGGGCGGGGGTTGGGGAGAGGTTACATAATGACATTGAAAATTACTGTTAGTAATGGCATAAGGTGCTTTCAAAAGTATCATTGTGAAATAACCCCAAATAGAAATGAGTCAGATAATTGTATGCAACCTCAAAACTGGCACTTCAAATTTTTCACAAATGTAACATGAGAGAATGAAGCAGAATAATCCAGGCAGTTAGCATAGACATTAAGAAATCGGTATTCCACCTCTTAAGGACACCACCAGATTTCCAGCTTGATGTCAGAGACATCTCACCCCATCTGTCTCATCATCTGCATCCACAAGTAGGGATTAAAAATACTTTTCCTCTAAATTGTACTTGTTTTAAAAGAAAAACTAAATAACCTAAGTGCCACACAAATGTCTAACAAACATACTGGCAGAGCTCATTATGATTATGTCATTTATTAAACAAAAATTTATCAAGCATTTCCCCCTGTGCTAAGTACTGAGAAAACAAAGATGAGAAGAACGCTTTCACTCAAAAACTTTACTTGGGAGAATCAAGTGGGGGAAATTAAGCAATTGAAATTTAGTGGGATAATTGTTATAGCAGAAGTCTGTGTTGCTGTGGATACCTGGAAGTAGAGCCTAATTCTGCCCATGGGAATCAGAACAGAGAAGGGAGCATTCAGGCTGAGTCCTGAGGATCAGTCAAGTTTATTATGAGGGATGAATGTGTAGGTGAGGAGAAGGTTCAACATGAAGAAGCCATGTGCAAAGGCACTGAAACACAGAGAGAACAGAGTATTCAGAGAACGGGTAGTAGTTGTGTTTTTTTTTAAGAATTTTATTTATTGTGGTAAAAACACTTAACATGAGATCTACCCTCGTAACAAATTTCGAAGTGTGCAATATAGTTCTGTTGACTGTAGGGCAGGTACAATGGTGTACAACTCTCTAGAGCTCATTCATCTTGCTTAACTGAAATTTTATGCCTGCTGATTAGTCAACTCCCCATTTCCCTGTCCCCTGAGCTCCCAGCCATCACCATTCCACTTTTTTATTCTGTGAACTTAACTATTTTAGATACTTCATATAAGTGAAATTACGCAGTATTTGTCTTTCTGTAACTGGCTTATTTCACTTAGCATAATGTCCTCAAGGCTCATCCATGTTATTGTATATTGCAGTTTTCTCCTTTTTTTAAGACTGAATAATATTCCATTGTATGTCTATACCACATTTTCCTTATCCATTCATCAATTAATGGAAATTTAGTTTTTTTCTATGTCTTAGTCATCATGAATAGAGCTGCAAGTAGCTGTGATTTACAACTGCAAAAAGTACAGGGGGAGAAAATAGGCTGGATGTAATGGTTACGGACCACATGACTATTGAAAATTATTTATTATTATTATTACTATTATTGTTCAGTGTATAACATTTATTAGGCCCTTACTAAGTCCAGCTACTGAGCTTCTTTACATGTTATTTCATTGGACCCTCATGACAACCTATAAGGTAGATATTATTTTATTATCTCCATTTTTCAAAGGAATAAACTCATGTTAGCCTAGAGTCATACTACTAATTCTGGTGGGACTGGGATTTTGACCCATATCTGTTTAGATCCCCACCCTTTAGTACCATGCTGTACTGCTTTGTATGTTAGCCAAGGGGGTTAGAGTTTATCCTGTAAGGTAAAGGCAACTTTAAATAATATTTAAAGAGGAAAGTGACAGAACTTTCCCACACACCCATCCCCTACCTCCACTACTCTTATGGCCATGAAAGGGCAAGATTAAAGTAAAATTACATCTACAGTAACCAGTATAAAAACTATTGCAATAGTTCAGAGGTATTGGAGATACAGGAGGAGGGGACAAAAGAGGTAGATGAAAGTTTAGATTTTATAGGATTTGGTCATTAATTGTCTGGGAGACATAAAGGAGAGAGCAGAAACTTGGCAAGCTGAGCAGATAGTGGTAAATGCTACTTAGAAATAGAATATTGTAGAAGGACATTTGGAGGGGAAGTGAATCCAGTCTGAATACATTCAGTTGGAGGTGCTCATAAGGTCTTAAGTGAAGCAGCTTGCTGTCTCAACCACAAGTGAGACTGCTGTGGGCCAGAGTTAGGGCTTTGGGAGTCACTGGTTAAGGCAGATGTGTAAGATGAGAACAGAAGAACAAGGAGGATGGAGGAGGGAACTCTAAAAAGAAAACAAAACAAAACACCTCAGATTTAGAATCCAGGTCTAGGAAGAGAAAGCTGAGACATAATGGTCAAAAAGTTCAAGTACCAGAAAAGAGAACCAGAAGGGAATAGGGTCATGGAAACCCAGAAGGAATTAAATTTCAAGAACAAAAGCATAGCCAAAAGTGTTAGAAGGAGCACACAGCTGATAAGATTTCCCTATCATGTTAAAAAATTCTGAACAACACTATAGTGGGAAACAAAGAATAATTATTGATGTCCATCTTCTTCTCTACAGAATCCTTACTTTGGATATTTTGGATATCATGGATTTGGAGGTCGTCCTCCTTATTATTCAGAAGAGATGTTTGAACAAGATTTTGAAAAACCCAAAGAAAAAGACCCTCCTAAAACAGAGAGCCCAGCCACTGAACCCTCATCTAATTCAACAGTTCCTGGGACTAATTCTACCCAACCTAATGCACCAAATCCAGGAGGGAGTCAGGGCGGAAATGACACCAGCACAACAGGAAACAGTGGCCATGGGCCGAACACTGCGAGCAACCCTACAACTCAAAATGGGGTCGTCCCACCCCCGGCAGTTAATGTTTCAGGCCAGGGGACACAAAGAAGTCAAATCCCATGGGGACCAAGTCAGCCAAATATTTATGAATACTACCCAAATCCTAACGCCCCAAGTTTTCCTGCAGGAAGACAATGGCGTCCCACTAGTACTGTTATTGGGCACAGACAGAATGGGCCTTTTTACCGAAATCAGCAAGTCCAAAGGGGTCCTCGGTGGAACCCCTACACTTGGGAAGTCAGACAAGCAGTTCGTCCAGGAAATCCAATTTATCGCAAACCTTATGCTTCCACTGCAAGAGGCAATTCTCCCAATCATGCAGGAAATCCAGCAAATATCAGAAGAAAGCCTCAAGGGCCAAATAAACACCCTATGGGAACCAATGTTGCTCCATTGGGTCCCAAACATGGTACTGTTGGCCGTAATGAAAAAATCCAAAATCCAAGAGAGAAGCCACTAGGTCAAAAAGAAAAAATAGTCATTCCTACACGGGATCCAACTGGCCCCTGGAGAAACTCTCAAGATTATGGAGTTAATAAATCAAACTATAAATTGCCTCACACTGAGGGTAACATGCTAGTCCCAAATTTTAATTCAATTGATCAACGTGAAAACTCTTATTATCCAAGAGGAGATTCCAGAAAAGCCCCAAATTCTGATGGGCAAACCCAAAATCAGAATTTGCCCAAAGGGATTATTTTAGAGCCAAGAAGGATCCCATATGAATCTGAAACTAATCGGCCAGAATTAAAGCACAGTACATATCAGCCTGTATACCGTGAGGAAATCCCTTCCCCTGCAAGGGAACATTTTCCTGCAGGAAGAAATACTTGGAACCACCAAGAAACCTCTCCATCTTTTAAGGAAGATCCTGGGAGGCAGGAGGAACTCTTACCTCATCGTTCCCATGGCTTAAGAGGAGGTGTGTACTACCCTGACTATAACCCCTATGATCCCAGGGAAAGCTCACCATACCTTAGAAGCAATCCATGGGATGAGAGAGATGATTCTCCCAACACTAGGAGGCAACCCGAAAATCCGCTGTACCCCATGAATACTCCAGACCCAAAAGAGACAGTCCCTTATCATGAAGAGGACCCAATTGATCCAACTGGAGACGAACATTTCCCAGGACAAAGTAGATGGGGGATGGAAGAGTCAAGCTTTAAAGAAAGCCCAACAGTTAGGCACTATGAAGGTGAACATTATACTTCAAATCAACCAAAAGAATACCTTCCCTATTCCTTAGATAATCCATTGAAACCCAGGGAAGATTTTCCTTATGGTGAATTTTACCCCTGGAATCCAGATGAGAATTTTCCATCATATAATACAGTTCCCACTGTACCACCGCCTGTGGAGAACAGGGGCTATTATGCTAATAGCCCTGTTGGACCAGAAGAAAGCACTCTGTTTCCTTCTTGGAATTCCTGGGACCCTAGAATACAAGCCCAAGGGCAAAAAGAAAGAAGGCCATATTTTAACAGAAATTTCTGGGATCAGCCAACACATGTACATAAAGCCCCTCCTAGTCCACCGCACCAGAAGGAGAACCAGCAGTATTCTAGTAACTCCCCAGCTGGGCTTCAGAAAAATCCAACATGGCGTGAAGGTGAGAATTTGAATTATGGAGTGCAGATTACTAGGTTAAATTCACCAGAGGGTGAACAATTGACTCCCCGGGACTTAATTCCTCCAAGTTACTCATCAGGTCCAAAAGATGCACATTTATTTCATCTAAGCCAGAGAGGACCTTGCTGTGCTGGTGGCTCCCTAGGACGCAAGGACAATCTACTTGCTCTACAAGACCACACCCCATCTTTTGGCCTTGCCCCAGGTGAGAACCATGAGAACCAAGACACCAGTCCTCTGTATACAAAAGATAGTCATACTAAACATGCCAGGCATACCATCTCCCCAACAAGCACCCTACCGAGCCAGAGAAACAGCTCAGAGAATAGACCGCCTGGAGAAAGTCCAAACCCAAGTCCTTTTAGAGATGATGTGTCTACTCTGAGGAGGAACATACCCTGCTCTATAAAGAATCAACCGGACCAAAGAGGAATTATGCCCTTTTCTGAAACAAGTTCCCTTCAATCAAAGAATACGCCTTGTCTTAAAAGTGACTTAGGAGGAGACGGAAACAATGTTTTGGATGAAATATTAGAAGGCAGCCAGCTCAATGAAAGGACTGCTGCCCTTACTCCTGAGCAGCTTGTTATTGATACACCTGATGAAGGCCCCAATCCAGAAGAACTCCAAAGGGAAATGCAAGGAAATGAGGGGGAAAGGCAACAAGAAAGACCATCTAGCATCCTACAGTTACCATGCTTTGGCTCCAAATTAGCGAAGTATCTCTCCTCCAGCACTGGAACTCCATCTAGCATTGGAAGGCAAGGCCCTTTCAATGGAGATTCAATGATGCCTACTGAAATTCCTGACTCATTGGCTGGGTTAGCCACTGGGGCCCAGTTTCAGAGTGTAAATGTAGACCCACTTAATGCAGATGAACACACTCCATTTGATTCCCTTCAAATAGGGACCAATCCACAGGACCAGGTGCAAGACTGCTTACTACTTCAGGCCTAGGAGTCTCTCAACCAAGCATCCTTTGGGGAAGGAAAATACCTGATATTCTATACCTGATATTCTACAGTGGTTCCCAAACTTTTCCCCCAGACTTGATTAACTATCTGACCCTCTTGGTGATTCTTAATTTCTTCCCCCTCCAGCAATAGGAGTAGTGGCCCAGATGGTACTGGGCCTCTGGGACTTGCTAAACCCAGTACTGTCACTATTAGCACAGACCTTAAAAAACAAAACAAAATAAAAGACAGGAAGGCTACCACCGCTACCAGCTTGAAATTTGGAGGCCATTTGTCTAGGTTAGTTTCCCTTAGCCTGCTGATTCTTCTTTTTTCTCTCCAAGTTCCATACTTGAAAACTTCTCTGGTTTTGCAAGACAGAAAAGCAGATGAACTTTCCATTTTATGTATGGAGATCAATGTCAATGTGTCAGTATAATTCTGATGATTGTACATTTTTTTAGATTTTGCCAGTTTTTTTCCTAGTTAATGTTCTCTTTGGGCATTTTTTTCTTCCACTATCTCTTTCTTTACCTTTATCATTTCCTTTCTTATCTTCCTTCCTTATTTTCTTTCTCTCTCAACCATTCTATACTTAGCTTTCTATTTTTCCCTTCCCCATCTTTCTATTACTTCTTACATGCTAAGCTATCTTTAACCATCAGTAGTCATTGCATCTACTTTCTCCATTCTCCATTATGACTTTCTCTTTTCCCACATTTCTGTTATGTCTCCTGATGTATCACTTGTCAATCAATCCTTTGCTTCTCTGACTCCTGTCTTCCCTTCAATTTATCTTTTCCCCTACTGTTCTATTTTCATATCTTAAGACTACTTGTCTCTCTCCCCTTTTGTATCTAATCTCTAAATTCTACCCTCATTTTTTTCTTGGCCTAGCCTAAACATCATTGTAGAATATATTTCATAAATAATAGACACTAATACCTACTTTTATTTTCAGTTTTCTTATGGCCTTTACCAGGTAGAAACAACTCAACCAGAGCAACACATTCAAGAAATATGAAGTAAGACAGGCTAGTATGAACTAGCAGCCTGGGGACAAGGCTTAGGAAAGTAGGGAGGGAAAGACTGCCACTCTGCGACAGAGCATCCAGAAAAAAAAAGAGTAAGTCTTCCTCCACATCCTATCACCAGCTGATGATGTGCAGGATTTGGGAAACATTGTCCTAACCAAATAAGAGAAGCACTCAATGGTTAGTTTTCTTTAATAGTACAGTATATGTGATTCTACCAGTATATGCTACTACTAACATAAAGACTTATTCTTCTTGTCCTGGTAGAATTATTCACAGGTACTCTTCATATCTTGATTAAATAGTGTAAATTATTTTGTAAAGTAGACATTTCTATATTGCTTTACTTAGAATACATCTAGGTGTTTTGTTTTGTTTTGTTTTTATTAATAGCATTTTGGCCTGCAATCTGTATATTCCTTCCTAGAGAGAAAGAATTCTCAGCAATATCTAGAAAGTTACCTTCTAACTTTAAGGAGTTTCTTACAAGGAAATTTCCGGGGACAGATTTCATAAGATCTCAGACATTTGGGAAAATACAATGTTGGAAACTTCCCGAGGAAAAGAATCTTGTCCTTTGAGTCTTCTAAAGCTTCTGGCACAGTGTCTTGCACACAGTAGCTGCCTAATAAATATTTATTGACTTACTTATTTTAAAACAGCTTTTAAAGCTCCCATGAGAATACTGCAGTGTGCTTTTCCTGCAGGTGAAAACCTTCTGGGATGCTAAATGAGCCACCATACTCTGTAGCTTTATATCTTCAGCAACATTTGCATTGTAGAGTCTCAGGGTAAGAAGGGATCTTAGAGGTAGGTTGTCCAAGCAATCCACTAGTTGCTTACTTCCACCACTGATGCCACCACCGGTTTTATATTTTAATCACACATCAAAAAATCATTAACTTATTCTATATAAAACTGTCTCTTAAGAATGATCCCCATCAAAATAAAACTACATTTTATGTTTTACTACTTTTTTCCCATAAGGTTTTTTTAATCTAGATATGAATGGTTTCATTGTAAAACACTCTTTCACTTCAATATTTCATCAAAATGTGTGGATCATAGATTGGTTTTGGTAGACATGTTAACACATCTTCAACTATGAGTCACCACAGCCTAATTTATCATCAGAGGCCTCTGTAATGTAAAATGTAAAAGCACAGTGGGACAAAAACATCTATTAAATGTAAGAATGTAGAGTGAGAATAAAAAGGAAAATGTCCTGTAGAAAATGACTCTTAGCTCCTCAGCACAGGTATCCTTCTGCAAATCTGGATACTAGGCCTGAGTTCCTTACAGTAAAGAAATCATTGTGTGTGCCCATGTTAAGTTATTGATAAAGCTTTCAAAGTGAGCCTTAAAGTAAAGGTGCATGCAATAGAGATGGCAGGCTCTAAAGGTGATTCCCTCTTGTCTCTAGCACTTCCAGCCCTCTACCATGGCCCCATTTCTATGCTGAGTTCCTACATGTAGTGTATCTAATTTTTAAATGGCTGGACAGATCCTGGTGATGTCTTTAGTTGATAAAGTAAATGAAGAAAATAACACCTGAGGATGGCAAACATGGGCAATAATCCTGCGAGGCTAACACACACCTACCAGCCTTATAAGTTTTCTGTCTCATAGCCCATAACAGATCTCTCTGGAGGGTCGTTGGGCATTGGTCCTGTGGGCTGGGGATAATCTTGAACTTTTCCACTTTAATGAGGAAGCAAAATAGGATGATGAAATGTAGGGTCCGGCCACCTCTGAAAACTCAGCCTAGCATGGAGATTCTTCCTCTGGCTTTTTGGATTCCCTGAACATGTTTTACTTTAGTCACATCAGTCTTAACTTTACACATCTTTAAAGAAAATTCACAAGACATGACCTTTGAGTTACTTTCATTACTTGTTTTGCCATATCTCTGCCTTCTCCTGTCTCCTTCAGTCATGACCTGAGGGGCCCTAAAGAAGATCCATCTTGCCCTCAGGAAACCAGACTTCATGTCTAAAAACCAAAAAGCGAACCAGAAATGTTGGATTTCAAATCAACAGCTCTGACCCTCCTTCTCAAAACCGCAAAGGTTTCATTGTGACTCAGAGCAACTGCCCAATTAAAACTCAGAAGAAAACGGCATTTGATGGAAAATAGGTGGTCACCGTTTCACAACGGAATCTAGCTTTTGGTTTTGTCCACCTGTTCTTCCTTGCCTCTGTACCACACCCCTAGCCCAGTAACATCAGCCACTGCAAGTAACATCTCTCACTTTGAATGCATGGCCAATAAGAGTTAGAAGCAGGATTCAGCTGGTAACAAACAAAATTCCATGCTGGTAGAGGGGAATTCTTCAAATAAAGGAAGAAGCTGAGCTATAATTCAACACAGACATAATTAGACATAATTGTGAAACAGATGAAGATGCAGTCAATGCCCCATCACCTCCCCAGTCAAGGTCCTCTGCACTCACGGTGCCCATTTCATCCGCCTGAGGACCCAGCACCCTCTATTTCTGTGCTTATCAGAACTTCGACAGTAATTTCCTCTCATTTCCTCTGAGCATATCCAAATAACCATGCCTCATTTATTTCTGTGCTGTACAAAGCAGGCATTTGCTGCGATTGACCTGGTTAATGATTTCTTCTCAAGTGTTGGCGAATACCTCGTCCTCCCAAATCACCCATCATGCCTTTAAAGACTGAGTCTAACCGTGACATAAGTAGGGAAGGATAATGGTAGAAAATGTCATTTGGGGAGGACCTTGTCAGTCCCTCAGCTATTCAAACACACTGACAGCTGCCCCCTTTACCTAGGACTCAGCCTGTTTCTGATAGTGTTGCATGCTATGCCAGCCTTTCTGAAGCTTTAATGTGCACATGAATCCTGTTAAAGTGCAGATTTTCGATTCTGTGATCTGTAATTCTGTATTATGAACATGCTCCCACGTGATAATGAATCAGCCAGTTGGTGGACCAAAGTGGGAGTGGCAAAGTGCTAGGCTACTTCCTGCAAATAAGGGACAACTGCATACTCAAAAGGGAAAGAACAGAAAGGTCCTGACCACAAAAGAAATGAATATCACCAATTTGAGGGGATGTGTATAAATGAAACGTGTACGTGAAAGATTCGACGGAGAACCCAAAGAGAAAAGGAGCAGGCCAATCCTGTCTCTAGTCTTACATTTATGTTATGCTTCTTCCTGTCTCTTTTCCTTGTTCACGTAGTTCTAGAAGGTTCTACTTCCATCCATGAAGGCCTTAATCCGTTAATAACTCCTCCAAAATTACCCCAGCTTCCCTAAAGCTTATAGCACATCATCTTTTATATTTAATCACACATTGCCTTATGTCATGTGCTGATTTTTTCTTGTGTTGGTTCTGCCTATAGAAGAAGGAAGAAAACTCCTAAAAAGTGAGGCCCAGTTCTTGTTCTTCTTGTGTATCCCTCACAGCAATTCGCACTGTGCTGAGCAGAGTAGATGCTAAATAAACATCACTTTTTCTTTAAATACATTTTGTAAATAAATAGAAATTTATAATTTCCCAGACTTTAATGTAATAATTGATTAAAATAAAAATTAATAATGATTAATGTATTGCTAATTACAAAATCCACACTCATTGTAGAATATTTGGCAAATATTGAAAAGTAAAAGGAAACAAATGAAAATAACACGTAATCCCACTATTTAATGTTAATATTTTGGCCTATTTTCTCCTATATGTATATATCGGAAGGGTCTTAAAGTAATTTTTAATGAAATATCCTACATTTCCCTCTTCACATTATATAAGGAAGTTCCATAAAATTAAAAACACTTACAATTTCATTTTTGTTGTCTGTAAAATATGCTGAAGTATGCTTATATCATCATTCTCTTTAATGATAGACTTAGAGTTTCCTGTGAATTTTCACTACCATAAATAATGTTGTAATAAGTATCCTTATGCTTCTTTGCCCATATTTCTTATTTTCCCAGAAGTGGAATTACTGGGGGAAACAAATGGTCTGAACATGTATTTTAGACAGGACAACATACTAAATGAGAGCATTGGCTCTGGAGTCTGACAGTCTTGAATCCAATGATCAGTTCTCCATATACTATTTGTAAAACCTTAAGATTACTTCATCTCTTTGCATCTCAGTTTTTCCATTTGTAAAATGAAGACAGGACTTATTTCATAGGGCAATTACGAGGATTAAATGAAACGTGTGTTAAAATGGATGTGATGGATCTTGAGATTATTATGCTGAGCGAAATAAGTCAGACAGAAAAAGTCAAGAACCATATGCCTTCACTCATATGTGGGATAGAAAACTGAAAACAACGAAGGAACAAGACAAATAAATAAAGAAACAAAAACTCACAGACTACAGTTTAGTGGTTACCAGAGGGTAAGGGGGGAGGGGACGGTAGAAGAGGGTAAAGGGGGTCAAATACATGGTGATGGAAGAACTGATTCTGGGTGGTGAGCACACAGTGTGATATATAGATGATGTATTACAGAATTGTACACTTGAAATCCATGTAATTTTACTAACCATTTTCACTCCAATAAAAATAAAAAAAAGATGGATGTGTTGTATTTCATAAATCAACCACTAGGTGGAGATGGCGGCTTATACTTCCAAACCACCGGTTCTCAAGCAATTTCCAAACAGCAGCAGCACCTGGGAATTGTTTGAGAAACGCAGTTTCTCCTGCTGCATCCCAGAACTACTGAATCAGCATCCCTGGGGTGGGGCTCAGCAATCTGTTTCAACGAGTCCTCCAGGTGAGTCTCGTGCATGCTAATTTTTAAGAATCACTGATCCAATATGTTTACATTTTTCCATAATTTGTCAACTGGGAAAAGAGAAGGGGCAAAAGTCAATTAACACACAGCAACAACTGCAGTTTGCAGAAGGTTGCTGAATGCTATAACAGCTGTACTAAGTGATAAACATACATTACGGCATGCATCCTTATTTTACAAAAAGCTAGGAGATAGTTATTTTTACTCCCGTTTTCAATCAGATTGAATGAACTGCCCTTAGTGACTTGTCATTTAGTTACTAAGTCCAGAGTCTGTATTCCAGCCTATGCCATGAACTTACCCACTATACTACGTTGCCACACCAAAACCAAACCTGGAAAGTCTATTAAAGGGTAATTTTCCTATCCCACTGCGCCCAGGTCAGGGAGTTTGTGTATACCTGGTTATGAGTGTGCATACATCTGTCTGTGATTGCAGAAGGAAGGGTAATTTTGGTTCATTTTAAATAAAAAAGACAATCGTCTTAAAGTGAAAACTGAATGCTTGGCTTGGATCTACTGGTTTCTAAGGACCCGGAACAAAAGCGCATTACTCTTATTGTTAATTAATGTAATTTTTCTCTGGCTGGTGCTAAGTGTACTCACTTAAGCAAATGGCTGAGAACTATGTAGAAGGAAAACATTCTCACCAATAATACCCACTTATGATGGTCTTTGTAAAATATCACCCATTTAATTCAAATTAAAAAGGGAAGACAAAGAATACAAAAATAATTGACTTATGACAGGTCAATGTACTGGTCACATTAACCTCAAAATGCCATGTGAACTGTACGAAAATGTTATATTGGGCATAAATGATTAGCAAAGAGCTTCTATTGATATTTGTTAGGGCTACTGCAGTGATTCAGTGTTTTTGTTGCCATTTACTAGATGAGTGAACCAGTGAAATTGTTAATTACCCACTGAGTTAGTTTTCTCATTTACAATATAAAAGTAAACCCAAGAGTTATTCTGAAGATAAAATGAGATGACACAGGTGAATCATGTGGCATGTAAAGAACGCTCAGTATCATCATCATCATTAAATCAGACACCTCATAATTGGCTGTTATGTTAATTCAGGCCCTAGAAGCAGAATCCAAGATGAGATTAAAGGTACAGAGATGTATCAGGAAAAGTGCCTGAAAGAGAAAAAGGGTTGGGAGCCCCAGAAGGTTGGGAGAACCATCAGACTCTGAAGCAGGTCTGGCCCATATGGAGGAAAGAAGGTAGGAAGGAAGGTTGAGGAGGTAAAACTAATGGTGCAGTGTTAAGAAATTTTCAGTGAAGCTAATGGGGAGTCTTCAAGTCACCCATCAGAAGAGTCCCGTGTCTCCCAGGAAGTGGCCTGTCTTAATATCCTTGCTACACTCAATCATTATCAGCTGGGAGCAGCCTATGACCCTCACACAAACATAGTGGTAGGATGGATTCCAGAGCCACAGGTAAATACGCTAGCTGCAAGACCCGAGAGGCTCCTTTCACAGCTGCCTCATCTACATTGATTCCTTCATGATTCCCTGCTAAATTTCCCATGATACAAGCAAACGTATGACTAAAACTAATAGGAAGGCTTTAATCCTTCTTCAGGAACTCTCATTTAAGAGTCACCAGCTACTCTGGATTTATGTTGAATAAGTTATTGCTTAATAAAGCATTAGATTGGCGCTTAACACGTGGAGAGTGCTATATAATTATTAATATGATGGACTTAGAGCTTAATAGAACTTCTGAAAGAAGGCAGGCTTACAAGACCAAGTTTGCAGTTCTCTTCCAGCTGGTATTTAATGAGGCAATAATACTGGAATGGGAGTCTTTCCTGCAAGAATCTGCAAAATGGTGACAAAAACTTTCTATTGGGTATGCAGAAAAAGGAAGGCAAAAATGGGGAGAGAGTAGAGAAGCCTCTTTAGAAACAGTCATCCCCTAAAAGTTCTTATCACAAGGAAAAAAAAATGTCTTTGTAACCACACAAAGGATGGATATTAACTAAACTTATGCGGTAATCATTTCACAATAGATAATAGATACATATGTCAAGTCATTATGTTGTACACCTTAAACTTATCAGTGTTATATATGTCAATTATATCTCAATAAAACTGGGGGTAAAGTCTCCCATAAATTCTCATAACACTTTGGGACCTATTTCTGTGCCTTTATGATGAGATTCTGCCAAATGACTAATTATTTATGCATATGTCTTGTCTCCTCAACCAAGCTGTACTCATGTTCACTCACTCAATAAATATTTATTGAGTACCTCAATGTGCCAGATGCTGGGGGTGCATCACTGGGCAAAATAAAAATGCCTGCACTTGTGGAGCTTACGCTCTGGTGAGGGGAGATAAATCATAAACAGATTAGTAAGTAAATTATAATGTATAGTTTGCTTAAGAGTGATAAGTACATGGCAGAAAATCACCAAGGTATGACAATAGGTTTACAATTTTTAAAAAATGGTCAGGGTAACCCTCATGGAGATGACAAGTGGGCAGAGTTCTAGAATGTGAATGGCAATGATGACTATCTTGAGAGCCTTCTCACAGCTTAATCTAAAAAAAATCTAACAGTTCCTTGCATGAGGTAAATATTCAATAAGTGTTTACTGATTAAATAAAATTCATAGGCTTGGCTAAAACCAAATGCTAGATTGAAGATAAGTCAAGAATGATATATCTTTAGCACATCAAAACTGATCCCTACTGAACCACTAGTGTCCTAGCCTTATTCCTTCAAAACAAAAACAAAAACAAAATGTAGAAACAAAAACAAACAAACAAAAACACTGAATAATCTGCATGAACACAGTGGAGATTATTAAAAATTACTATTACCATAAAAAAAACTCAAGAATCTGACTTTTACTAATCTCCCATTATTTTAGATCCATAATCAGCATTTACAGTCCACAGTACCCTTAGATATGTATGTCAACTGGCCTTGGTTTTCTGCAATAAAGATTATGGAGTTCTGGTCAAGATGGCAGAGTAGTTAAATGCTCTGCTTACCTTCTCTCACAACCATATCAAAATTACAACTGAACTACAGAACAACCATCACTGAGAATCACCTGAAACCTTGCTGAACCAAAGCCCTACAAATAAGGACATGCAGAAGAAGCCACCTCGAGACTGGTAGGAGGGGCAGAGACATGGAACAAGCTGGTCCCACACCCACCTGTGACCACTGAAAATGATCAGGTGTTGGGGCACCATAGGACCGTGGGGTTCCAGCCCCTTCCAGCCCAGGGTTCTAGTGCTGGGGAGAGAAGTTCCCATAATTTCTGGTTGTGAAAACCAGCGGAGATTGTGACTGAGTGAGACAAAGGGAGACTACACTCTCAGGCGCTCCTCTTAACGGGACTGTGCAAGGACTTACCAAAGGAATCACTAGCTCTGAGCTCTAGTGCTAGGGCAGCAGCTGGAGAGGCGACAGGGACATATGGGGTGAGCTGAATTGTCTGATTTCGTGAAGGGGGCTGAAGGGGCAGCTTTCTTCCAGATGGTGGAGCTGGCAGAGGCCATTGTTTCCTTGTTGAGCCCTCCCCCTTCCCAGCATGCGAACATAGGTGGCCACCATATCTGAGTCTCCCTGTTTGTTCGCCATGCTCTGTTGGCTCGAGACTCCGCCCTGCCCAAATTTGGGGCACACCCAAGCCACTTCCAATGGCTTTTTTTGTACAAACCACCTGCCTGCAGACTTTCCTAGGGTCTCTCAAAAGTTCACAGTACCCAGACAAGCACCACCTGGCCTGAGCATGTCCCATATCTCTGGCTGAATAACACTAAGATGGCACTAACAGCAGCCAGCCTTGGTTCATAGCTTGGCATTTCAAGGCACTCCCAACCATGGCATGGGCAGTGTCCAACTGCAGATTGCTCTGTGGCTCCTGCCAATGGCCCCAGGTAAGGCACAGGCTGTGGCTGAACGTGACCTGCAGTGAGACCCCACCCATGTGGACCTGGGTCTGGCACCCCCAGAAGCCAGCTTCAAAATGAGCTAGCGCATCACCCAGCTACCTCCAAGAACAATACACCCAAGTGGCAGATTGGGCAGGCACCAGAGCCCTGCTAAGGCGGATCCTGCTCTGTAGTGTCAGTCCCTGCACTGCAACTACTCCACTGTAGTCACAGCCAGTCCTCACAACCAATCAGCCAGAGGTTCAATCCCTCCCACTGACATGCAAACAGCAACCAGGGCTCAACTACAAAAGGAGGGCACACACAACCCACACAAGGAAACACCTGGAGTGCCCAACTCAGTTGACCAGGGAGACTGTGCCACTGTGCCTCACAGAACACCTATTACATAGGGCAACTCTACAAAAACTGGGAGACATAGCAGCCCTACCTAATACATAGAAACAAACACAGGGAGGCAGTGAAAATGGGGAGACAAAAAAACATGTCCCAAATAAAAGAACAGAACAAAGCTACAGAAAAAGAACTAAACAAAATGGAGACAAGCAGGGCCGGCCGAGTGGCGCAATGGTTAAGAACTCGCTTGGGATGCCAGAGGGCCCCGGTTCGGATCCCACATATGAGGGCCAGTGACACTGCCCTCTGCAGCTAAGATGCTGAA
>NW_017731736.1:980901-983661 GCF_001890085.2 Hipposideros armiger | reverse complement strand
TGAAGCAACGTCCTCCACAACTAGACTGAAGAACAAAACGACAGCAACTTGTCTGTTCCCCTTCCCCCAATTCCCCAGCACTGTTCCCATCCCCGCAATTCCCCAATAAAAATCTTTAAAAAAAAAAAATGGAGACAAGCAATTCAACAGACGCAGAGCTCCAAACACAGGTTATAAGGATGTGGAAGGATCTCAGGGAGAAATTCAACAAAGAGATAGGAAACATTAAAAGGGAAATAGAAAACATAAAAAAAAACAAGTCATAAATAAAGAATACAATAACGGAAATGAATACATTACAGAGAATCAACAGTAGATTACATGAAGCAGAGGATCGAATTTAGAAAATTTAGAAGTTAAGGCAGCAGAAAACACCCAATCATAACAGCAAAAAGAAAAAAGAATCCAAAAACAGGAGGAGAGTTTAAGGGGCCTCTGGGACAACATCAAGCATACCAATATTCACATTATAGGGATACCAGAAGGAGAAGAGAGAGAGCAAGGAACTGAAAACCTATTTGAAAAAATAATGACTGAAAATTTCCCTAACCTGGCAAACGAACTAGATATACAAGCCCAGGGAGCACAAAGAGTCCCAAACAAGATGAACCCAAAGAGGCCATTACCAAGACACGTCATAATTAAAATGCCAAAGTTTAAAGATGAAGAAAGAATCTTAAAAGAAGCAAGAGAAAAGTAGTTCGTTACCTACAAGGGAGTTTCGATAAGACTGTCAGTTGATTTCTCAACAGGAACTTTGCAGGCCAGAAGGGATTGGCAGGAAATATTCAAAGTGATGAAAAGTAAGACCCTACAACCAAGATTACTCTACCCAGCAAAGCTATAATTGAGAATCGAAGGACAGATAAAGAGCTTCCCAGACAAGAAAAACCTAAAAGAGTTCATCACCACCAAACCAGTATTACAAGGAATCTTAGAGGGACTTCTTTAAAATGAAAAAAGAAAAAAAAGAATAAAAAATATGAATAATAAAAAGGCAATAACTACATATATATCAACAATTACTTTCAATGTAAATGGATTAAATGTTCCAATCAAAAGATAGGAGGGTTGAATGGATAAAAAAACAAGACCCTTACATATGCTGCTGTATCAATAACTAATCTATATCGATAGCTGTGCACAGACTGAGTTCTATTTTGGAATTCGATACACAAGACACACCACCACAAGCCGCTTGGGGTAGATAAGAGGTTTATTGTTAACAGGGAAAGAGCTAAGGGAAATAGAAAGTAAATAGTTGCAAGGGAAATAGAAAAATAGTTATATTATACCACCAGGGCCCCTTTATCCAGTTCAGCACCCCGGGCAGTTCAGCACCGGAATCAGAGCATCACGGGCAGTTCAGCACCGGAATCAGAGCATCACAGGCATTTCTCAGAGTAATGACACAGCGGAATCTGTTGAGGAAGAACTGCTGCTCATCCCTGCCTCCTGGGGCTTCTTAGGGGTTTTCTAACAAAGGCGGCTTAGAGCCAAATGGCGTATGCATAAGCAACACATGGGACCAGTCCTGGATCTGGCCAGGCGCTGGGGCTAGCCCGTGGCACTGATTAGGACTAGTCCTTGGAGCTCAGCCCAGTCTCGAAGACCTTGGGCGAGCTCCACATCTCGTTCCTTACATCCCTGGAGGGTAGCCAATCCTCCAGAGAGTAACTGCATACCTAAGCCATGAATCCAATCATATGACCCCAGGCAGGCCTTTGTCCTTCTAAATTCTCATACAGCTGCCTACAAGAGAATCACTTCAGATTGAAAGAAACAGACTGAACATAAAAGGACACAAAAGATATTTCATGAAAATGGAAACAAACAAACAAACAAACAAACAAACAAAGCTGGAGTAGCAATACTTATACCAGACAAAATAGACTTTAAAACAAAGACTATAATAAGAGACAAAGAAGGACCTAGTAATACCCACTTCTGGGTATTTATCTGAAGAAACTCAAAATGCTATTTCAAAGAGATGTCTGTATCCATATTTCCATTGCAGCATTATTTACAATAGTGAAAACATGAAGGCAACCTGGGTGTCCCTGAATGGATGAATAGATAAAGAAGAGGTGGCAAATATATACAGTGGAGTATTACTCAGCTATAAAAAAGAATGAAATCTTGCCATCTGCTACAACATGGAGGGACCTAGAGGGTATTGTGCTGAGTGTAGTAAGTCAGACAGCAAAAGGCAAATGTCATATGATTTCACTTATAAGTGAAATCTAATGAACAAAATAAACAAACAAAACAGAAACAAACTCATAGATACAGAGAACATTTTGATGGTTGCCAGATGGGAGGGGGGTTAGGGGTGGGAGAAAAAGAGAGATTAAGAAGTACAAATTGTTGTTATACAGTAGTCATGGGGATGCAGGGTATAGCATAAGGAATATAGTCAATAATATTGTAATAACTATGTAAGATGTTATATGGGCACTAGATCTATTGGGGTGATAGATGGGAGGGGGTTGGGGGCAGGGTGAAAAGGGTGAAGGGATTAAGAAATACAAATTGGTAGTCATGAGGATGTAAACTAAAGTACAGGGAATATAATCAATAATATGGTAATAGCTATGTATAGTACCAGGTGGGTACTAGTCAGGGAGATCACTTAATAAATTATATAGGGCCGACTGAGTAGCGCGATGGTTAAGAACTGGCTTGGGATGCCAGAGGGCCCCGGTTCGGATCCCACATATGAGGGCCAGTGACACTGCCCTCCACAGCTGAGATGCTGAA
>NW_017731736.1:945644-980801 GCF_001890085.2 Hipposideros armiger | reverse complement strand
AAGAACAAAATGACAGCAACTTGTCTGTTCCCCTTCCCCCAATTCCCCAGCACTGTTCCCATCCCCCCAATTCCCCAATAAAAATCTTAAAAAATAATAACAATAAATAAATAAATAAATAAATAAATAATATAAATGTCTAGCCACTATACTGTACACCTGAAATTAATATAAAATAATATTGAATGTCAGTTGTAATTGAAAAATTCAAAAGGGGTGAGGATAAAAGGGAATAAGAGGTTCAAAGTCCCAGGTATAAAAAAATTAAATCTTGGGGATGTAATATACAGCATAGGAAATATCATCAATAATACTGTGATAGTGTGGTATGGTGATCACTTATTTAGCATAGGGAATATAATCAATAATATGGTAATAACTATGTATAGCGCCAGGTGGGTACTGTTGAATAACTATGATGTATACCTAAAACTAATATAATATTGTATGTTACCTATATTTTAATAAAAATCTTTTAAAAAAGAAGTTTATGTGCCATGATAAATACTATGTTTGTCAGAAGGGACCTTGCCTTTTTTATTTAATTTTAGGTTTAAATGACAAAAATACCTCAAATATTCACATGTATGAATTCAGTGATTAATGTATAATTACATCATACTTACAAACTATCAGTAATAAATTGTTTTAACTTACATACAACAAAGTTAACATAAACTTTTCCAATAAATTATTTGACACAGGTATATGCTTATGAATCTATTTAATTTTTCAAACTGTGTTAGAGAATGATATTTTGGAATACATATTGCATTAGATTCAGTTACAACAGAGATGATTTCCAATGGGAATTTCTTACACTATCCTGATTATCAAAAAACATTCTTCATCAAAAAAATCTGTATCATCTGCTACCAAATCTGTATTATATCAAAATATTTTTTCAATTATGCATTTAATTATATCACCTTCAGCTAATTAGTTTCATAAATATTAGAGATCTCAAATTAAATTACTTTTATAGTCATTTCTAAAACATGTTTTCCAATCATTATTTTCCTAGTAGAAACCTATAATTGACCTGTGTTTACATATCACTTTTCTCTACACAGTTTTACTTTATTAAAAGAGAATAACATGGAATGTGCAAAAGCTCTGGTTCTCCAAGGCAAAGCCAAAACAAAAAACAAAAAAGGCAAAATCTAATTATGTCTTCTGATTTTTAACCTTGAGTTTTATTTTCTCTCCTTTTCTATTTTTTTAAATGCTAGAAATTATATTCTTAAGGACATATACCCCTTCGGGCAAGAATGATAAGTGAGAGATTCAACACTTAACAGTATGAACATATACTTGATAAGTAATTGCCTTTAATAAAAATAACAATGCTACCATTTAAATTATTGGGGGGAAGTTAGTTTTACATTATCAAAAAAATTGTGTTTTCAAATTCATTGGTAGTAAATATGTTAACTTTCTGGATCAAAATGGAGAACCTTTCAAGATAAGAAGCTGTGCAGTCAGCAATGACTTAAATTAGTCAGAATAGCAGGATTCCGGGGTCAAGGCTGTTTCCACCATTATGGTCTTACCACCATATAAAAGTGGGACCTTATTTGTGTAGCACTTGTTTCTGTCATAAGCATAGCAGGTCTCACTGTCTTCATCACAGATATTGCTCTGGGTGACAGTAAACATTTGATTACCCAGCTCCACTTCTGTAGGATCACATTTTTTACAGCTGAAAAACAAATATATGCATTAGACAACACCCATCAAATGTTGTCTCAATATACGAGTGGCTATACGTTTGTATGCGAAATCAATTAGTTCTTGCAGGTCTGACCTGACAACTGACAAAGGGTGACTCCTTTCAAAACTCAGCTACTCTACAGAATAGTTTATGGGGATTTTCAACCTTTAATATGTACATAAAAATTAGTTGACAGTAAGTGATATAATTAATGATATAATAATATGATTTTTTTTGTCTATACCATGCAGCAAATTCATGCTGGTAGGTTTATTCCCAATTGTATATCAGGAGTAAACAAATTGTTTATAGTGACAAGGAAGGAAGAATTTAAAATAAAAAAAAGAAATTTTTTGAGATTGGATTCTATAGTTTCCAAAGAAACACCTGCATGTTGATATGTCTGAAATCCAGTTATTGAGTTATTAAGACAAACTGATTCTTTCTGTACTAATGGCAAAATTTCTTCTTCAGAATAAACTTATAGCTGCCTTTTATCTGCAATAAAGTTTTATGAATTTACAATACCTAATTATTAATATAGGAATTAATATATTCAAAAGTTCAAATTATATTGGTAAATGTTTATACTTCAACATATTTTCCAAAACATTCTTACTAACAGGTTGATTTTTAAAAGTTATTAACTTCCATATCTATATTAATATGAAGAAAAATCTCTTACAGGTCAGACAGATGGTACACAAATTTGGTTCTCAATGGTGAGGTGGGATCAGAGATATTCTCCCTGGTATTCAGAGGAAGGCTAAAAAAACAAGAAAGAAAGAAAACAAATCAAAATAATAAAACTAGCAGATATTGCTATTTTTGGTTAATGGGCATATTGCTAGGACAGTACTTACTCCTTCATCTGGCCATTTAGTATATTTAGCACTCTATAAGCACTCTATAGTAATACTCTTACTCAGATTTCACAGTAATTTGCTATATTTTAACATTTCTCATTCAAAATAAACCTCTCTGCAACTCCTCGGTGTCCATGATCTTTGCTTACTTGGCAAATCCATGCTTATCCTTTAAAAATCACCTCAAGTTTTACTGTCTCTATAATGATTACTGTGATTCCATCCTCACCCCTCAATAAACTCCTTCCTCTGTAGTTTCATTAAAGTTCATATATCTTTATTTTAACAAATGTCATATCATACTTGCTAGTCTACAGAGCAATTGCTTCCCTGGACTACATAAGATCTTGAGGCAAAAAATATTTACCTATTCCCAGTGCCTTGCTAGATGTGTGGCATGTGGAATATGTTTAATAGTTGTGGAACAAATGGACAGGTATTATTATCCACATTTTTGATGTGTATATATTATAAATCAGAGAGGTTAGCAACCTATCCAAGATCACACAACTATAACTGGAATCCAGATCTCTTGATTTGGTGATGTTCCATGAAAAATTAGATAATGCTTACCAACTAGTTCAGTTGATTCCATTAATTTTTACATTTTTTCACCTATATCATCATTCCTTCTCATATGCACCCCTCCTTGCCAAAAGATACAAAGAAAAACTTGTCTTTCCTCACTCAGTACTTAGCAATACCATTCATATAAATAACCAAGCAAAAACTTGGACACCATCCCTGAGTGCTCCCTCTCTGTCATGACCTATATCTAATCCATCTCACAGTTCAACTGATTCTAATTCTTTGCATCTCTGAAATCCATCTACTTGGTTCAGGACACCACCATTTTTCTCCTAGTAACACTACTTCAGTTTTGAACCTCCAATGCAATGGCTACATTATTGCCAAAATACATTTTCTAAAATACAAGCCTAATTTCCTTCTCTGTTTAAAACCTAGTGTCGCCCCACAGATAAGATGGCCTGGAAGACACTTCATGGTACGCCTCTCGCTCTCCAGTCTCATCTCTCACCATGCCACCCTCTTTACACTACATGTCAGCTGTAATAACGGTTTGCAATTCCACATATTTACTATGCTTTTCTCATCTCCAAGTCCTAACAATAACGACAAAAAAATAACAGTTCTAACATTTACTAAGTGCTTACCATGTGCCTGGTACTAAACTAAACATGTTACATGATGATCTCATATAATCCTCCCAGCAGCCCTGTTTCCTTTTCTTAGAATGATCTGCCTCACCTATCAACCCTGTCATTCCCCACACACATTTACCCAGTTAACTCCTATTCAGCCAGCTAATAGCCATCATCCACTTCCATCACTTACTCCAAATATCCTTTCTTGCCTCCCACTGCCACTCTCCATCTGTCCCCCAGGACTTGACTAGGTGCCCCTCCTTTAATGTTCCTGTAACATCCTATACTAATTCTTCTGACAGCATTTACAATACTGTATTATAATTGTTTAAAGCTCCCTACTCAGCTGTAAATTCTTTAGTGGTCCCAAACTCCAATCATCTGTGGCATTCAGTAGCACTCAATAAATGTTTGCCGAACAAATGAAAGGATCTATTCTTTACTAGATTGTAAAAGCTCTAGTAATATCAGAAAAGGTTTTAAATAATGAGAAAGGTACGGGAATAAACATATATGAGTGTCTACTGTGGGTCAAACACTGTTCTAGATGCTTTTATACACTATCATATTTAATCCTCACAATTCTGTAAAGTATATGTGTATATCTACATACATGTATATTATCCTTTTTTCACAGTTTCAGGAATAGGTTCAAATTAGTTAAGTAACTTTCCCAAGGTCACATCATTAGTAAGTGATGAAGTTGGGAATAACACAATGACATAGCAATAATAACAGAACTTTCAGAAATGAGATCAGAGAACCATCTATACACATCAGGCAAAATGGATGAAATAACTTAACTATTTCAATTCAGAAAACAATAGTATATCATAAAAAGAATGATGTCACAGAAGAAAAGAATGAATTAGAGAATCATGGCATGCCATTTAAAAACCTGTAGATTGAAACATAAGATAGACACTCTTCTTCCACATGCTTTAGATGTCAATGTCACAGATGCCATCCTTCAAGTTACGTGCTTCTCCAATTGTTCTGTCTCTAATAGGGAGCTTTGTGGTATAGAGTCTGCTAGAGGAAGTGATGTCTAAGTTGAGACATGCAGGTTGAGGAGGAGCTAACCAGGCTAAGGGGTGGGGGGGGAAGAGTTCTTCAAGCAGAGGAACCAGCATACGGCAAAACAAAAGAGGAAGAAAGCACTGTGAGTGTGGAAAAATAAAGGCCCTGCAAGGTTGATGGATTTTCAAACAAGGCAAAAAAAAAAAAATGGCAATAGAAGAGTATGAGAGTTAATGCTGAGTGTCGTAGGTTAAGCTGAGTCATTTGCAACTATCCTAATAATGTTGGGGAAACCAACATAGGGATTTTAAGAAATATAGTGATAACTGAAACATACGTTAAGTGAGTAAATAACAGCAAATATTTCTTGAAAATATGCCAGAAACTATACAGTCTTTAAAAGGAATACATCTCAATTTATCTTATAACAACACTATAAGATACATACTATTTCCCCCCTATTTAGAGATGAGAAAGTTGAAGTTTAGAGTGGATAAGTAATTTGCATACAAGAGCACACAGCTTTATGTGAACCCAGCCAGAACTTAAAACAAAATTTTAAATACATTATACTTCTCCCATCATTAAATGGGATTGAATGCTATGTTCTGTTTCAATAAGAGGTACTTGATCAGGGGTAAACTATTCAAGGTAGGAGTGGTTCACAGGAAGATATTACTGATTGGATCCAATAGGAATCTCATTTCTTAAATATTATTAGCAATTTAGCTATTGAATAAGACTCTCATAGCTTATCACTTAAACTTTGTGTGAAATGAAATGAATATCTGAAGTCCAATATACAAGGGAAGACTAACTCAAATTAGTCATTTGATTAGTCTACCTTACCTTTATGCAGACAGTTGAGTACAGTGTAAAATACTAAGTAATCCATATATGACACAAAGTAAGGCTTTGAATGTTATCTCAAGTTTCAGTTTGAACTGATCAAGGGCAACAAAAAGTTCTGGTTCAAATAGAAATAACTGCATAAACAGGGCATGTTGATGATTAGATCTGAGCCTTCAGTTCCAATCTGATCTAGCTGACTGGTTTCAGATTGTGTGGAAACCTTGTTCCACTCCCAACTTGTACGTAATCAGCTCAAGCCCATAAATCACATTCAACCTGATGTAAGGTGCTGCACATCAAAAAGAGGAACAAAGATATAGGTATTACATTCAAACAATGGCTAGTATCACATAGAATGTCTGCTTACAACATGAAAAAAAAATGAAAATACAAAATATCACATACGTAATTCTGATGTTTCTCTCCACAATGTCTTGAGTAGGGTCTTCAGGAGAAGGGATGATCCTGGAGGTAATGCGGGCACACTTACATTTGTTGTTAACAAGAACAGTGCTTCCATCTTCATCTTGGGCTTGAAAGATAAATCATAAGAAGAAATGGAAATGAAAGCATATTTATAAACTTGGTATTGAGTTCAACTATCTTTCTTCCTGCAGATAAATTAAGTTTTATAGTTAATTTCAGCTTTCTCTGTTTGTTCTCTTTCCTAATCTAAAATAGCTAAGTGGAATCTCAGAGCATGGTGAAGGAAAACCAAATGTACCCCAAAAAGACTTTTCTCTTTTTCCCTTGGACCACTTTATGCAGACCTGAACTGAAAGAATTCTGATTTTAATCTAATGCTTTTCATAGAGGCCCAGCTCTCTGAATGATATAGCCTAGTAAAAATCAGTGCCAAATGCCAAAATAAGAGAAAAAACAAAAAACTAGACTGGATTTCTCTCAGACCAAAATAATCCATTCAAAAGTGAACAAAAAAATAACACTAGCCTTTAAAAGCCCAGTTAGAAGTGTTATATATTTCCATATATATTTTTTGCTTAGATTGCATGTTTTCCCCTAAAATAATCTTATTTTGTAAGACTTTTAAATATTCTCCACTACAATTTTCCTAAACTTAATTATATTCTTGCTTTTCATAAGAACAATCAGGCTATCATAGTATCCAATCAAATAAAATAATAGGTGCTATATTAACATTTCTTATAAGAATTATCTTAAAAGTTATAGTATATATAGATATTAAGTGCTATAAATTTGCAAACACAATTTGGAAAACATTGAGAAGTATAAGCTCTATTTAATATAATGTGCCTGGGTGAAGAAAAACATTAATAAATGAATGAATGAATACACACATGACCATTAAAGCCTTAACCCTGAATGTCAACATTTATTGTCTAATCTGAATATCAGACAAAGAGGTCTGAGAAGTATTGCAAAGAATAAACAAAAAAATATCTTATTATCTGGACTTAGATCAGTTAACTGATATTTGAAGAGTTAATAATAGCTTTATTTAATAGTGCTAATTAAACAATAATAATGTTAAATATCTTTTTTATGTCTATAATTTTAGCTAAGTGACCTTTAAAATTTCCTCCCATCAAGCCTCAACTAAACAAACAAACAAAGATTTAGAAAACGAATTCAATTTATAAAGGTTAAATGATCAGGACAGATATCATTGTAACTGGAAGTCTAATTAATTATTATTCCAGAGCATAGAGGACCTAATGGCAGTATTTCAATCTTAATGATAACAGTCATTACAGACATTTTAAGAGTATTGTTATTGTACTGTTTGAATAACTTTATAAAGCATTATTGTGCTATTATTCTTAGCTTCTTACTAAATCTCATAAAAGTCTGTAAGGTATTGGAGAAGAAACATTATGAAGTCAATTCAAGATAATAATAATTCTTAACATTTTGAAAAAAGATTACTTAAATGGTGTCCTCTTCCCTGCTCCTGTACTCATGACTCTTAAATGTTTTTCTCAACAAAATACAAATGAGCATGTAATGCCTAACCAAAAATATAGATCGCATCAAGTATATGACTTGATAATTAAGTCTTAAATAGGAAATGTCTACATTTTATTTATGGCATATAATTTCTTACCAGAAACATAGTGAAAAACTATCATTACTGGTATTACATTAAAATATTAGGCAGCCTAAAATACCTACCAAAAAATGAATAAATACTTTCAAATCACCAAGACTTATAAGATTCTAACATTCTGTCTCACTGACACATTCTTTTTCCTAATAAACCTATTATTATAGACTGGGCCTTAATTTATTTCAAGAGACACAGCAGGTGCTCAATAAATATTTGTTAAATTTAATTTAATTCAGATCAAACAAATAAGAAAATAGACTTAGCACATACAAGGCATGAACACAATGAGTTTACTTATGTGGGCAGAACAGGATAGTATTGTAAGCTATAGGGTCAGATGGCCTGGGTTCTACCTACCACACGCTGGCTATGTGACATTAAGTAAGTTATTTCACCTCTCTACATCTCAATGGGCTCAACTATCTGTCAGAAATTAAAATAGTACCTATCCTCAAATGGTTGTTGTGATAATTAAATGAAATCGTATATGTATTTGGCTTAAGGCCAAGCATTTAACGTGCTCAATAAATGATAGCATATCATTTAGGTATATAAATATATATTTATACAAGAGATATGTATAATACACATTTACTATTACTATCTTTATATAGTAAATATTATTAGAAATTCATTCTTCTTAATTGTTAATTAGTACAAAAATACATGTTAAATGACTATTCTTAATTATAGCATACTCAGTCTTGAAATAAGATTAAGTCTGGCAAATGTTAGAAACAATCCAGCCAAATTATATCACTTCTAATTCACGTGCCCTTCTAGATGAAAATTATTAAACACTGTACTTCTATATTCAGAATGTATTCCATTTTCTACAATAGCTTGAAGGGTTAATAAACAAAATAACTGAAGTTCAGCCATCAAGTTATAGGCCTCCTGTAGAACATTAAACTTTGTTAAAGGGTCATAATAAATCTATAAGCTCAGATCTAAGAAAGTTGTTGGAACTAATGCCAGTCTCTCTGGGAAAATAAATTCCCAATGAATTCTGTTGTATTTACAGTAATTATTACTTCATTTCCCCAGAATATTAATTTAAGATACTTGAGGAGAGAACTACTAATTTTCAAGATTCAGTATGGATTTTCACATAAGTATAGCTATTAGTACTTATCCAGAAATATATTTTTTATTATCCTATAGGTGATAGTAGGCAAAAAAAAGTAAGATAAGAGAAAAAGAATGAAAAGAATTACAGTGAGTCTTGTCTGAGTAAAGGTCACTTCCCATATAAAGATTAAGGCATGTTATAACAATGTAGCCAGCTAACTGGCCAACTAAAGCACAAACATAAATGTTTAAGTCTGAAGAACAAACCTGTGTTATATTTTTCCTTTTATCTGGGTTCATTTTCAAAATACCACATACCTGTCACAAGAACAACCTTAACAAAAATGGCCAGGACGCCCCAGAAAAGCAAATGGTTCTTCATCTTGACTTTGCTTCTTTTGAAAACCGGAGCTAAAAATGTCAGGGTTAAGGTGTGTGATGCATAAGGAGTGTGCAAATGATGGTGCTTCTGCTTTCTTAAAATAACACTCCAGGCAGCTAACCAACTAAAAACAATCACAACTGCGGTTGAAGTCTGAAATTTTAAAGCACTGGAAAAAAAATGTATGGCTCAGATTTATGTATTTTCTTCCAAAGCCTCCCCAAAAGCCATGTTTTGATGCAATCATTTTTTTATTTTACACTTACTCTATATACTTAAACCAGAAGACTAACAATAATTACAAGGTAGGGGTCCAGTAAGAATATTCAAATAGGAGTTCTCAACTTTATTACCTAGATAATAAAGCTTTCAAATATTTATGACATTTGTTGTGCCTGGAACAATAAATGAAGGGAAGAGAAAGAGGAGTAATGAATTCCAGCCCATTAAGGTCCCAACTGTATCTTATGTCATCTGTTTCTTCTACTCCTTATGAACCAAGCTACCAGACTTAAATATACATATTATATATGTGATATTTAAATCTGATATATAATATGTGATTATCACATATTATAATATATATATATATATATATATATATATATATATATATTCTGATAAAATTTTGATAACTTTCAGTTATTTTATAAACTGAAACATGGAATTGGAATAGATACAGGTAGATTTTAGATGTAATAGTTGCCACATTTTAATCTGATAGCATTAAGGCAGACCTTGTGTTTGCTCATCTAGTAACACCTTTCAGAACTGTAAACCCATGAAATGATTTTCATTTGAGATGCCTCAACAGCACATTGAATCACTGCAGCATTTCTTGTAAATTTTTTTTTCATTAATTAGTGGAAAAATATATACATAAGCTTTTGGACAGGGCAAACCCCTCCCTCCTTCCCCAACATGCTAGAATTTCCTGTCTCTTAGGCAGGCTTGTTCCAAGAACAGGTTGGCTACATTTGTATTAACATCAAATCTATGTTGTTTTTGGTTCTTAGTCTCTAATTTTTTAAGGGTCCCTAGAATTTTAAGAGGCACTACAGAAATAAATAGACAAGCGGATTTCACTGCTCTGCAGTATAAATGGCAGAATAAAACCTATTAAAAGGCTGGCACATAATTACACTCCTTCAATCAATATGTATTGAAAGTCTAGCAAGAACAAGTGCTAGACACTAAAACACACAATATTACTATACTGTCACACTTTACTTTCATTTTAATTTCTAAGTACTATCATAGCACTTAGAAACTATGGGGGGTTATGAAAAATATACTGGATTTACATGAACAATTATATCTAGTAGAAAAAGAAACAGACCTGAAAGCATATTATTTTAGTATGTGGTCAGGGTGTCAAAACAAATATCAACCACTTAAGAGCTCCTCATTTCTAACTGTAGTTTCTAAATAACTGATCACTCCAAAAGAGAGTAATTAGACGTTAGCTGGACATTTTTTTAAAGTCATTATTCCCTTGAAAATAAACTCAAGGCTAGACTGTCTCCCCAAAGCAAGTTGGATAAATTGCTGGGGACAAATTAAAGCTTCCCCCAAAGCTTATTTTTTTATAAAAGCAAAGATTATCTGATTCATAAATACTAAGCTAAAGAAAAGCTCTCTATTTGGTGTTTCTATTCTTTTCATCTTATAGTTTTGTATTGTTATTTTGTAAATTATGCATCTAAAAAATATCTTAATCAAAATAAGGTGTGGAGATCCAAGTGGCACTTTTGCCACCAGAAGACTTGCCTATACTTGCAATCTAGTATCAGGACCAGTGTTCTGCGAAGTGTGGTCCGGGGGTCAGTTTCCCTAGAATCACTTGGAGCACTAGTCAAAATATGGATTTCCTAGTTACAAACAATCAGAATTTCTTGAGATGTGGTCTTGGAATATGTATTATTAAAAAGAATTCCAGTTGGTTCTCATGTATACTAAAATTTAAAAATTAGTAGGCCAGCAGCATTAACTATTTACAGAAAAGCAAGAAGTTACTGAAGATAATTTTTTTTAACGAATAGGCTTACAACTTAGTTGAGGCTCCTATTTATTTTTACAATTCTGTGCTATAGGCAAATTGTTTCATAATCTTTTTAGCACTGATCAATATATCTTTATATCTCTAAACTATATATATATGTATATATACATTAATTTTTAAACCATTTCATCTCCAGTTTTTATTATGTTCTTCCCACTAAAAAAATGTGAAGTATGAATAGTAGAACCCTTTCCATGCAAGTGAGTTAAGTAATTGGGAAAAGTGGGAAAAGTAATTGGGTGCAAAAGTAATCGCGGTTTTGGATTGAATTTTAAATCATTATAACTAGGCTGAAACACATCTTTATTAATCAAAATGGGAACCATTACAATCAACACATTCTTGCCAACGAGAAAAAAGTTCGTTTATTCCAGTAGCATAAAAATCCATCCTTAGGGCCGGCTGAGTGGCTCAGTTGGTTAAGAGCTCGCTCAAGAGTTTGAGCTCTGAGCAACAGCGGTTCGAGTCAGCCCGAGCTGAGCAGCCGTGAGCTGCCAACAGGTGGCGGGATGGCTCAGCTAAAAAAAAAAAAAAATCCATCCTTTGGGGGGCCGGCCGAGTGGCGCGATGGTTAAGAACTCGCTTGGGATGCCAGAGGGCCCCGGTTCGGATCCCACATATGAGGGCCAGTGACACTGCCCTCTACAGCTAAGATGCTGAACAACAGCTCAACCTGGAGCTGGACTGCCGTGAGTCGCCAGCGACGGTGTAGGCTGCAGTCCCTGTGGCAGTGGGTTGCCATGGGCTACCGTGTGTAGCCAGCAGCCAGCGTGAGCGGCCAGCAGCCGCAGTGAGCGGCCGTCCAGAAGTCGGCGACTGATCTGCCTCGCCAGGGAAGAGCGCAATGATGGTGCCAACTTGGGCCAGTGAAGCAGTGTCCTCCACAACTAGATTGAAGAACAAAACGACAGCAATTTGTCTGTTCCCCTTCCCCTAATTCCCCAGTACTGTTCCCATCCCCCCAATTACCCAATAAAAATCTTTTAAAAAAAATCCATCCTTTGGAACTCTTGGAAAGCATTTTCTGCATCCTGCTGGTGGTGGAAGTGTTTTCCCTGCAAAAAGTTGTCGAAATGCTTGAAGAAGTGGTAGTAGACTGGCGAGAGGTCAGGTGAATATGGTGGATGAGGCAAAACTTCGTAGCCCAATTCACTCAACTTTTGAAGTGTTGGTTGTGCAATGTGCGGTCGGGCATTGTCGTGGAGAAGAATTGGGCCCTTTCTGTTGACCAATGCTGGCTGCAGGCACTGCAGTTTTCAGTGCATTTCATCGATTTGCTGAGCATGCTTCTCAGATGTAATGGTTTCACTGGGATTCAGAAAACTATAGTGGATCAGACAGGCAGCAGACCACAAAACAGCGAGCACACCTTTTTTTGGTGCACGTGTGGCTTTGGGAATTGCTTTGGAGCTTCTTCTAGGTCCAACCACTGAGCTGGTCGTCACCGGTTGTCATATAAAATCCCGTTTTTATCGCACATCACAATCTGATTGAGTAACGGTGCGTTGTTGTTGCATAGAATAAGAGGGGATGACACTTCAAAAAACGATTTTTTTATTTGGGTCAGCTCATGAGGCACCCACTTATCGAGCTTTTTCACTTTTCTAATTTGCTTCAAATGCCGGACGACCGTAGAATGGTCGGCGTTGAGTTCTTTGGCAACTCCTCGTGTAGTTGTAAGAGGATCAGCTTCGATGATTGCTCTCAATTGGTCATTATCAACTTCCGATGGCTGGCCACTATGCTCCTCATCTTCAAGGCTCTCATCTCCTTTTCAAAACTTCTTGAGCCATCACTGCACACTGTACATTCATTAGCAGTTCCTGGGCCAAATGCATTGTTGATGTTGTGAATTGTCTCTCTGCTTTATGACCCATTTTGAATAAGAAATGGGTCATAATCACTGGATAAGAAAATCACTGGAATTTGCTTTTTGTCTAAAATCATTTCCATAGTCTAAAATACATATAAAATAAACAGCAAGTAATGTCATTAGCAAAAAAACATAAAGCAAGGAATGTGTATTAAAATGATGTATAACATAACCCACATTTATTTAAGAATGTATTCCAATATCAAAGGCAAATTTAAACAATGCAAAAACCACAATTACATTTGCACCAACCTAATGGCTACATGTTCTAAGTTTTTCACCAAAAATAGTTTATTTTTCCACATTCATACATAAGATTCTTAAAGTAAGAAGTTCTGGCTCATCTGGATGAAAGAGATCTTAAGGTAATTGATCCTCACCTTCTTTACTCACACTCAAGTTTTGTTTCAATTTCCTGTACCAGTCAGAGTTCAGCATTTGTTTCAAAACCACCTAAAACAGGTCAATGCTTCACTTCCTCTGACACAACTAATTATGTTTGGGATACTCAAACTATGACAGGCTTTATTCTTTTGGGAAACAGAGAATACACTCTCTTTGTTTGCTCTGATCTCATTGGCAACTCCTTTTCAGTCTCTTCCTGAATTTTCCTCTGAGTATTGAGGCTTGCTCCTCAGAGGCCTTCTCTTTTCTCTCAACCTTTCTCAACCTAATTATTTTTATCTGATCCCATGGCTGTGAACATAAGACATGCTGTGACTTTCAAATGTCAAACTCTAGGCTTTACCTTGCCCATTGAGCTCCATACTCCTAGCCAACTTTCTATTTGATATCTCCACTCGGCTGTCTAACAGGCATCTAAAACTTAACCAGGCATAACTTTACTCTTTGTGACCAAGCCATCCTCACACTCCCATTCCAATCTCTTTCTGTCTCTGGTGTTCCTCATCTCAGTCAATGGCACCTCCATCCACTTGGCTGCTCAAGCCAAAAATATCTTCTTTGATTCCTTGTTTTCTTCTCTTCCACATTCAATTTACCATTGTGTCCTGTTGGTTTTATTTTCAAAATAGATCCCAAATTTATCTGAGTCTCTCCATTTTCACTGTCATCCTAGTCCAAGCCTCCATCCTAGTCTTTAGACAACTACAATAGCCTCAATAATAAAAGGTGATTTTTCCTTTGATTGTATTGGCAACGAGGACTCACAGCTGACAAACAACAATGGCTAAGTACCCCAAATTCTAAGAGAGTCAGACACTTTCTCTAAGGCTTAACAAGAGGCAACATCTCAACTTACTGTCATCAACCACCACCCCACCTCTCCCAAGCTCCCTCCTCCAGTCTTTAGAGAACTTTGGAGGAGAAAGAGAATGCTAGCATAGGAGCTGTTGACCTTGTGGAGATAGTAGTGTTTGTGGTAAGAGACTCCCCGCCCACCCCACCCACTCCCCCCGCCTTTACTCTTGGGAGAGAAAAGGACAAGGTGCTCTTCTCTCCTCAAAGCCAAGTGTGGGAAATATTCAAGAAAAGAACTCAAAGAGATCAAGGACTCTGCAAGAAGGGGAGATGGAGAAGCATAATAGAATCCTTAAGGAAAAGGATTCTGAGTCTGACCACTTGAGTTTATCTCCCAATCCACCACTTACTAGCTATGTGACATTGGGCAAACCTTGGACACACTAACCTCTATGTTTCAATTCCCCTATCTGTAAAATGGGAAAAATAACAATACATATTTCATAGGGTTGTTGTGAGGCTTAACATGTATTACTACATATAAAAAAGTTAGAGCAGATCTTGGTATATATGGTAAATGCTATATAAGTACTAGTGATTATTAACATCATCATCACCATTATCATCATCATTATGTTGGTCACTCCTTGTTGAATTGCAGAAAATGCAAACCCAATCTGGGGATATCAACTGCAATGAAGTTTCAGGAAAGCATTCCTGGGAGAGCTTCACATTTCCCCTTGGGTGGCAAACCTATAGGAACACAGAAACGGATATGAGCTCATACTATATGACCCTTATAAGGTATGAATGAAAATATTCAACAAAGCTATAGTAGTCAAAACAGTATGGTACTGGCATAAAAACAGACACATAGTCCAATGGAACAGAATACAGAGCCCAGAAATAAATCTATGTATATATGGTCAACTAATATTTGACAAGGGAGAGAAGAATACGCCAATGGGAAAGAATAGTCTCTTCAATAAATGTTGTTGAGAAAACTGGATATACATGTGCAAAAGAATGAAACTGAACCCCTATCTTATACCACTCACAAAAATTAATGTGAAGTGGATTGAGGACTTAAATGTAAGACCTAAAACCATAAAACTCCTAAAAGAAAACAGGAAAAAAAGCTCCTTGACATGAGTCCTGGCAATGATTATTGGATATGACACAAAAACATAAGCAACAAAAGCAAAAATCAACAACTGGAACTACATCAAACTAAAAAGCTTTTGCACAGCAAAAGAAGCAATAAAAAAATGAAAATAAAATTTGCAGAATAAGAGAAAATATCTGCAAATCATATATCTGGTAAGATGTTAATATATAAAATATGTAAGAAATTCATACAACTAAATAGAAAAAAATCTGATTTTAAGTTGGGCAGAGGACTTGAATAGACATTTCCCCAAAGAAGACATAAAAATGATCAACAAGTACATGAAAAGGTGCTCAACTTCACTAATCATTAGGGTTATGCAAATCAAAACCAAAATGAGACATCACCTCATACCTGATAGAATGGTTATTATAAAAAAAGACAAGAGATAACAAACACTGGTAAGGATGTAGAGAAAAGGGAACCCTGGCACACTGTTGGTGGAAATGCAAACTGGCACAGCCACTATGGAAAGATTTGAAGGTTCTTGAAAATATCAAAAATAGAACTACCATATGATCCAGCAATCCCACTTCTGGGTCTATATCGAAAGGAAATTAAATCACTATTTCAAAAAGATGCCTGCACTCTCATGTTCATGAACATCATTCACAATAGACAAGACATGAAAACAACCTGTGTCCATGGACAGATGAATGGATAAAGAAAATATTCTGGGATGTGTGTGTGTGTGTGTGTGTGTGTGTGTGTACACAAATGGAATATTTTCCAGCCATAAAAAATAAGGGAATCCTGCATTTGTGACAAACATGGATGAAACTTGAGGGCACTGTGCTATGAGTATGTCAAATAAGTTGGACAGAGAAAGCCAAATACTGTATAATCTCACTTATACTCGTATGTTGAATCTGAAAACATTGAATTCATAGAAACAAAAAATGGGAGGGTGGTTGCCAGGTGAGGGTGAGGAGTGTGGGAAATGGGGAGATGCTGGTGAAAGATTAAACACTTCCAGTTAGCTATAAGATGAATAAGTTCTGGGGTTCTAAGGTACAGTATGGTGAGTATAGTTAATAATACTGTATGGCATACAGTTGTCCCCTTTTATCCCCAGTTTCACTTTCTGTGGTTTCAGTTACCCTGGTCTGAAAATACTAAATAGAAAATTCCAGGAATAAACAATTCATAAGTTCTAAATGTCACACTGTTCTGAATAGCATGATGAAATCTTGTGCTGTCCTACCCCATCCCGCCAGGGATATGCACCATCCCATTGTCATGGTATCCACACTGTATATGCTTCCTGCCCGTTAGTCACTTAGGTTATCAGATCAAGGGTCACGGTATTGTAGTGCTTGTGTTCAGGTACCCTTATTTTCCTTAATAATGGCCCCAAAGCACAAGAGTGGTGATGCTGGCAATTCAAATAGTCCAAAGAGAAGCTATAAAGTGCTTCCTTTAAGTTAAAAGGTATGTATGTAGAGGAAAAACATAGTATATGCAGGGTTTGGTACTATCCAAGGTTTCAGGAATCCACTGGGGGTTTTGGAAGATATTTCCCATGGATAAGGTGGGACTTCTGTTCTTGAGAGTTGCTACGACAGTAGAGCTTTAATGTTCTCACCATAACAACAAAATAAATGGTAAGTATGTGAGGTGAAGGATATGGCAACTAACTTTATTGTGGTAACCACGTCACAACTTATATGTGTATCAAATCATCACATTGCATGATGTAAATTTACATAGCATTATATGCCAATTATTCCTCAATAAAGCTGAGGGGGGAGGTGGGAAGAAAAAGAATATATCCAGAGTTTTTCTGACTTGGGGATGGAGAATGCAGAAGACACTTGGAAGGAGTGTTAGCTTTATTTGTAACAGCCTAAAACTGGAAGTAACCTAAATGTTCATAAACAAACTGGAAAAACAAATTGTGGTATGTCCACTACTCAGCAATAAAAATAAATGAACTGTTAAATACACACAACATGGATGAATCTCAAAATAATTATTCTGAGTGAAAGAAGCCAAACAAAATATTAAAAAGAAAGTATATACTATGTGATTCCATATAGTACATATAATACTTAAATATGTATTATAAAAATATTTAAATGCCAAATATAAAAATTTTAAAATTTATATTTATATCAAATTTTGCATTACATTAAATATTACATACTATTTTAATATAGTTCTAGAAAATGTAAGCAAATCTATAGTGACAGAAAGCAAATCAGTGATTGCCCGGGAAAGTAGGGCCAGGGAGACGAGGGGCGGGAAGGATTACAAGGGTATATGAGGAAATGTGGGGAAAGGATGATATGTTCATTTTCTGGATGGTGGTTTTAAATTCACAAGTGTACATATGTCAAATTTAATCATATCGTATGTCTCAAATGTGTATAGTTCATTGTATATCAATTATATCTCACAAAGCTGTTAAAAATTCACATCTTCAAAATTCAGTATTTTAGTATGAGGTTAGGTTTTCTTGAATGTCCTTTATCAAACTGAAGAACTTCCTATCTGTTCCTAGTTTGTTGAGGGTTTTTTTTTAATCATATATGGATATTGCAAATTTTTTTCCAAATGCTTTTTCTCTATTGAGTTGACCATATGATTTCCCTTTTTTAGTTGGTTAAAAATTGATGTATTCAATTTACTTTTTATGAATTGATGTATTCAATTTATAAATTGATGTATTCAATTTACTAACACTTTGCTTAGAATTTCTGCTTTCAGGTTCATGAAGGATATTGGTCTTAAGTATTTTTCTTATAATGTCTTTGCATAGCTTGTTATCAGGATAATGCTGGCCCAGTAGAATGAGTTTAGAAGCATTTGTTTCTCTCCAATTTTCTGGAGGAGTTTGTGTAAAATTAGTATTATTTTTTTCTTTAAATGTTTGGCAGATTTCACCAGTGAAGCCATGGCCTGGAAACTCTCTCAAGGGAGCAAGCTGGTATAACTGCCGAGGTCTCATCATTTGTTTTCCATCTCTCAGAGATCACTATCCTTTGCTGCCTAATGTCCAAGGTCTTAAAAATCATTGTTTCATACATTTTGTCAGTTTTTTCTTCTTAGTTGTTCCAAGTAGAAGGGTAAACCTTGTCTGTTATTCCATCTTGTTTTGAATTGATGTCTGAGACTTGAGTTTGAGATATAAGTTTATAGATTGAACTAGACTTTTTTGGACCACTTTTTAGAGCAATTTTAAGTTCACAGCAAATTAGCTAGATATTTAATAATAAAAAACTACCAAAATTATTGAAGCTTCTTAAAACACTGCTAAGGGAAGTAAAAGGAAAATTTAATTGTGGTAATTTGGAAGCAATGATAGGTGAGAGGTGGGGAGAATGGTTTCATGCTTAAAGCTCCTTAAAACTATTCAGTGCTCCAAATTCTTCTCTACATACAGTCTTACCCTATAATTCATTGTGCACTCAGCAGACAGCAATCTTTTCAAAAGGAAAATCAGACCACAGCTGACTCAAAACTCTCTACTGGCGTCTCGCTACACTTATAATAAATTCAAACTCATCATCTTGCCTGACTTCCCACAACTCTCCCTTTCAGTCATCCGTGTCCAGCTACTTCTGCTCAGGGCCTTTGTACCTTCTAGTCCCTCTGCATGCACACTTTCCATGTCTTTGCATGGCTGGCCTCTTGCCATCATTCAAGTCTCAAGTCAAATGTCATTCTTCAGAGAGAATTTCCCTGGTTGCTAATCGTCCTAACCAACTGCTAGTCACTGTCATATTACCCCATTTTATTTTCTTCATAGTATTTATCATTGCTTGAAATTCTTTTTAGTTTATTTGTGTCTATCTCTTCCTCGTTAGAATAACAGCTCCTTGAGAGTGGCATTTTCTTGTTGCTCACGTTTGGTTCCAAGAAGCAAGCATGGAAATGCCTAAAGTTACTGACTGAATAAAGGATGAAAGGGGAACATTTTCACAAGGAGTTGAAAACTCCCTCTAATTTTAAGTCCTCTAACAATATGAGTCTCTTTTTTGGACAGGCTCCATATTGTCAATGGCACTTTTCCAAGTGTATATCTTTTTTAGCAGCTGTATTACACTATTGGCTTCTATTAAGTGTATAGCCAACTAAAATCCATTTAAAAAATGTGTTTCTGTAAAATAATAACTTCCCCACATTTCATACTTAAATAGTTGAGATTTGGGTATGAGATTTAGCGTTGATCTCTAAGTTTTATCTTGCTAAACTCAGACCAACATTACCACTTACTAGATTCCTTCTGAGTCCAGATTCTGAAATCTAGCAGTTATTTCTCTCAGCTTCACAGTGTCTACAAACTTGATACACATACCATCAGAATCCTTATTTATGTCTTAAGAAAAAATGTTCAGTGAGGTAGTGGTGAACATAGACTTCTAGCATACATCTAAAATGCCACCTCTCACCCTCACAAAGTAACAACCCTCCTCCTCCTGTACACCTGAAAATAACAATAAAAATTTTTTTTAAAAAATGGAAACATACATGCTGTCGATAATCGGAAAAGGTATAGTTGTTTGTTCTCTTTTTCTTTACCTTAGTATTGTTCTCGAGTGGACACAATCACTGAAGTCAGAAAGAATCAATTAATAAGAAGAGGATTAACTTGTAATTCCATAGTGAAAAATACCAACACATCATCAGTTGGGTAGAAAAGCAATCATTCTGACTGTGAAACAGAAAGAACAGCATACTGCAGGATTCATACTCATATTTATTTATAATATTGACTGATGTCATTTGTCATTAGAGTTTTTGGTCATATGATCTTATGTTAGCTAAAGGATTTTCATGTTAATATTACTAATTTTGTATAGCATGGAGTCTAAGTTCTAGTTTATGATACAACATTGGACTTAGTGTCACTTATAGTTTTTTAAACCTCTACTTTGTATACAGTTTCCCTTAAAATATGCACATTAAACATAAACAGGAGTTGATTTTGTGTTAAAAAATAAATAAATAAAGTGCCACCTCTCAGCTAACACCAATCCATTATTAAGCCCGTTTTAGGTATAGTACTTCATTTCAAGTTAACTCATATAATCCCATACTACCACACAGACTGTAATTCTCCATTTTGTCCATAAGGAGAGCATGAATACTTATCATAAGTAATCAATCTCTCCTTAGCCTCTCTCTTTAATATCATGGGATTTCTCCCCTTAAAAGTCTTCAATAATATAAAAGGATCCTTGATATTCTGGCATCTTGCCACTTAAACACTTAAAAGAGATGATGATTTTTTTTTTTGGCTTTAAATCCAAGATGTAGCTAAATTCCCTTGATTTTCCTTTTAATAGATTACATTCTGTATTTAGTGTAACACTTCATTGTTACCATTTGTCCTTAAACTTTGTATGAACAAGTATTGGTAATGGTTAGTATTGCCCAAAACAGCTCCAAAAACAAAGCTTTTAAAATATGACAGGGTCATCAGACACATAGCCTTTATTTACACCATCTCCATAAATACTGTATCTCTATCTTCTACGCCTTTGAGACACTAAATAATACAAAAATAACTTTTGAATCGACCCAGAAAAATAAACTGAGGGAAGATTCTATTGGAGGAAAAGTCTTCTGCCAAAAGAAGCTAACAGCAAAAATGATCTCCAAGATAAGTACAGCAACATAAAACACTCAAAAGTGGTCAATTCTTTGAGTGTCCATATACACAATATAATGAATACATAATTGTTACATTTAACTTTAAACATTCTAAAAGTCCCAAAACATCCTAGAATCACTCAGTTCCACAAATCCATTGTATTAATACATAAAGTTACTCACGAAGATTAAAGAGGGAGTTTTCCTCTGACAACAGCGAGCTAAAGCTTGATCTGACTGGCAACTTATTCATCCTCAAAAATCCTGGCTGGCTTGTTCTGGACTTCCCAAAACTCCTGGAGAGTACTCTTTCCATTTCCACAAAAGCGGGCATAACTTATCAAAAATCATTATCAACAATACTTTAAAGAAATGCTTAATAATGTTAAGGAGTACACAAGCTATAACAACTGTATTTGTAATGTTTTATTTCTTAAACCAAGTAATAGTATATGGGTGTTATCCTTTACAACTTGCATATTCATAATAAATTAAAAACAACTATGAGTCAATATCTGAAAAAAGACTATCACTCCAAACAATGGCTACGTGTCCCTCCCCTCTCAGAATCTTCACCCTGGATCTATTTTGTAGATTAAGAATTAAATAACGGCCCAGTGGCACAGTCTCCCTGGTATAGACTAGTCAAGGGGATCACTTCTTAAATTATATAAATGTCTAACCATATGCTGTACACCTGAAATTAATGTAAAATAATATTGAATGTCAGCTGTAACTGAAAAATTAAAAAGGGGGGAAAGATAAAGGGGAATAAGAGGTCCAAATTTCCAGGTATAAAAAGCAAGTCACGGGGATTTAATGTACACCACGGGGATTATAGTTAATAATATTGGGATAGTATAGTATGGCATCAGATGGCGTTGGACTTACGGTGATCTCTTCTTTAGGTAAATAAATGTTGAATAACTACTGTGTACACCTGAAACTAATATAATATTGCATGCTAACTATATTTTTAATAAAAATATTTTTAAAAGAATTAAATAATGGCCCCACATTTTGCATATTATTATATGCAAATGATTAGTATTAAGTGCAGAATTAAGAATACTAAACTTTATTTCCAAAATTAAATTCTAATCTTTAAAAGCACATATAAATGCATTTCATACAATTGTACTTTTGTGCCAACTATCTTGTGTTCCTTTTTGTCACGTATATATTTTATATACCAATTTTCAAAAATTGATATAGAAGACGTGTATGTTAGCCTTTGAAGTAGTTATGTAATATTCCATTATGTTGATACGCCATGGTTTGCCATAAAGTCTCTACTACTCCATTTGGGGTTACCCCATTTACTATTAAATCAAAACCAATTTTCAACAAATGTATGTTGCAGACCTAATATGTACCTGATATGTTGTACCCTTGGTGCAAAGATATAGACAACCATGACCAACCTGGCCCTGCCTTCCCAGAGATTATACTCTAGGGGGAATGACAGATTAAAAAATTAATTAAATAAATAAATAAAATAATCACAGTTGGTGATAAATGCAATGAAGGAAATAAAGTAGTGTGACAGAGAGCACTTAGGATAGGATTGGGGTAGTCTACTTTAAAAGGCATACTCAGGAAAGGCCTCCTCTTTGAGGAGGTAACATCTAGGCTGAAACAGGAGCAAATGGGAAGGAGCCTGTACCAGTTTTCTAGGCTGCCAAAACAAATCACCACAAATTGAATGGCTCATCACAACACAAATGTATTATGTCACAGTTCTATAAGTTGGAAGTCTGGGTAGTGTAAGCTAATCCGTTCTCCACTTTCACAATGTGGAAACTAAGGTGCCACCGGCTGGGCTCTTATCTTGAGGCTCCGGGAGAGAATATACTTCCAGGCTCATTCAGGTTGTTGGCAGAATTCAGTCCCTTGTGGTTTTAGAGCCAAGGTCCCCATTCCCTTACCTGCTATCAGCTGGAGGTTGTTTTCAGCTTCTAAATGCTGTCAGCATTCCCTGACTAGTGGCCCCCTTGATCTTCAAAGCTAGCTAACAGTAGACTAAGACCTTCTCATGCCTCAAATCTCTCTGACCTCTACTTTTGCCTCATCTCTCCTGCTTCCTGCTAGAGAAAGTTCTCCACTTTTGGGGACTCATGTGATTACATTGGGCCCATCCACATAATCGAGGACAATCTCCCCTTTTTAAGGCCCATACCCTTCATCACATCTCCAGGCTCTTTTGCTATGTAATGGGTAACAGGTTCTAGGGATGAGGGCATGCACATTTTTGGAGGGACATTACTCTGCCTACCACAGAGTCAAACTGTGTTCCAAGAAGAAAGGAAACAGCAAGTAAAAAAGCCAAGATAGGGAAGAGCTTGTCCTGAGCAGGACAATCAGAGGGAGGAAGGTCCCTGGAGCTGCAGCTGAGGGAAAGGGGAACCACAGTAGATGACACCATGCACTTCTTTATAAGAGTAATTTTTTGCGGGGGGGCCGGCCGAGTGGCACGATGGTTAAGAACTGGCTTGGGACACCAGAGGACCCCGGTTCGGATCCCACATAAGAGGGCCAGTGACACTGCCCTCCACAGCTAATATGCTGAACAACAGCTCAACCTGGAGCTGGGCTGCCGTGAGTCGCCGGCGACGGCGTAGGCTGCAGCCCCTGTGGCAGTGGGTTGCCATGGGCTACTGTGTGTAGCCAGCAGCCAGCATGAGCGGCCAGCAGCCACAGTGAGTGGCCGTCCAGAAGCTGGCGACTGATCTGCCTCGCCCGGGAAGAGCACAATGATGGTGCCAACTTGGGCCAGTGAAGCAACGTCCTCCACAACTAGACTGAAGAACAAAAGGACAGCAACTTGTCTGTTCCCCTTCCCCCAATTCCCTAGCACTGTTCCCATCCCCCCAATTCCCCAATAAAAAAAAATCTTTTAAAAAAAAAAGTAATTTTTTTCCTTCTTCGAATTATACAAGTTTAGAATCTATTTTGAATTTTAGAATCCATCTTAGTAATTCAAAAGCTAAAGGTAGAGCACAAGCCTCCAAACTTCCAGTCCATTTTACCTCCCACAAAACCAAAAGGTGTAATGTTTTCTTTCACATCTATATGGAGAAATTTCTTTTCGTTGACATTTTTTTAACCCTAAACATTTTGGTTCTTGCATGCAGAATTTCTTCAAATATGTGTTTGAATCCAATCACAGTGTATACAAAAGTTATATTTAGATAGCAGGAGACAACAGCTAAATTAACAAAGAACTCAAAACATGAGGAATAAACTGCATCCCAAATTCTTTTTAAAAATTAAAAAATTAAGAGGAAAAAAACTGAATTATTTTCCCAAAGGCTTTCCACATAGACGTTCAGAGTAGGGTATTGTGGTTAAATGTTTATAAGGAGAATTGCACCTGTGTTGTGGTCTGTTTTTAAATAAACTTGCACCTGCAGGGACTTTTCAGAGAATTGCTATTTGGGATAGTACATGTCAGTCATTTGACCATTAGGCAGAGCTCTTCCCTTCACCACACTACCTCTGGGCAGGTCCTAATTTACACACAGCCTGTTTCCAAAAATTCATTTGAAAACAACAGTTTAGATTTCATAATTTCTCTAGAGAGATAACAGTAAACAAGGTTCCCAGGAAATTTTTCAAACAACACTATGCTTTCAATTCATTAACTCCTTTGGTGTGGTCCCTCACTGCTTCAAGGAAATTCACATCTATTTTTAGGGGAGGCCTCTGCTCTAGTCAAATATACCTGGTTCCTTTTCCTGTATATGATTAGCTCATTCCTATTTCAGAACCTTTTTCACTCTGCCATTTTCCTCACCATAAATTTATTTTGCCTTCCTGCCAACTCTTGTCAAAATCCTAAAATCTTTAAAACTAATTCTAGTAAGTCTTCCCATCTAATGTCATCCCATGCTGTTCGCCATATTACTGTTTCTTCCTTGCTAATAAATCCGTCTTATATCTCTATTTTATATCATTTTACATAGGTTGACATATTACTTTACATTTTTATCACTTTTATTAATATGTGTATAATTTATCTCCTATACTAAATTAATGCTTTCTAGAGCAGAGAGGTATTCATAAAGCGCAGTAATAATTGGCAGTCCAAAAAAAAGGATATGAGGAAACACCAAAGGGGCCTATAAAAGACTCGGGAAAATAGGTGAGAAAATAAAATTTTCCTTATTCTAACTCCTCTATTCAGAGATTTTGCATCATACGTAAGTGCTATACTATCTGTTTTCCCAAATAACAAGGAGAAAGCATAAACCTATAGTGGGAATATCCAGTCAATTATTTAAAAAATATCTGATACATTCTTTCAAGACAATCTTAGTAATTCTTTTGTATCTCTTTCAGAGTTTGAAATAAATTGCTTTGGCCAAAAAGGTGTGCAATCATTGATTATTTCCCAATGAACTTTGCAACATTATACTATAAATATATTGTATATTAAAATAATTTAAAATACCTAAAACAACATAATATTTTACATTGTAAAAACTGGTCTTAAGAGACACATCTACTCCATCTACCGTGTTCCTATTAAACAAAGAGCAAAAGCTCTGGAGTCAGATTGTCTGGGTACAAATAGGATTTTAGTAAGTTATTTAACCTCTCTTTCCCTCAATTTCATCGATAAAATGAGAACGATTATAGTACATACTTCATAGGTTTTATAAAAACTAATAAATGTAAAGCACCTTGAACATGGCTGCAACATATAAACACTCAATTATTTTAGCATCTATTTTTTTTTATGTAGAGAAAAGATAGCACCTTCTTTCAGACTGACATAAATGCTAAGCTATTATAAGGCTGAATAACAGCCCATTGAAGACGTCCATGTGCTAATTCTCAGAACCTGTGAATATGTTACATTACATGGCAAGGAAGGATGTAGGTTGCAGAGGAATTAAGGTTGCTAATCAGCTGACCTTCAGATGGGGAAATTATCCCAGATTATTCAGGTGGGTCCAATATAATTACAAGGGTCCTTATAAAAGAAAAAGGAAGGCGGGAGAATCAGTGAAAGAGAGAAAGGTTTGAAGGTGGCTTTGAAGTTGAAGGAAAAAAGCATAAGACAGAATGCAGGCAGCATCTAGAAGCTGGAAAAATCAAGGAAACAGAAACTCCCCTAGGACCTCCAGGAGGAGCACAGCCCTGCTGACACCTTGATTTTAGTGCAATGAGACCATGTCAGGCTTCTTACCTACAGAAGTGTAAGGACAATAAATTTGTATTGTTATAAACAACTAAGTTTGTGGTAATTTATTATAGCACCAATAGGAAATTAATATAGCCATCTTCTTGGATCATTGTTTCCTTATATAATTGGGGCAACCATGTATTTTTATTTAAAAGAATTTTTCTTTAAGACACTGAAATAAAGTTGCCATTATAACAATATGTTTTTGTGGTCCGTAAGGCTAATGCTGCTTACCTGGCTCTAATTCAAATGGTCATTCATTCATTTATTCTTTCTTTAACAAATATCTATTGGCATCTACTCTATGTGGCAGGGACACAAGCAAACAACATAGGTATGACCTCTGATCAGTTGGGTTTACAGTCTATTGGGTAATGATGACATATATTTACACGATGACAAAGTACAATGTGCCTTAGAAGCACAGATGTTGGGGACGGGGGTGGGGGGCTCGGGGGAAGAAGCAGGATCAAAGAAAGCTTCCCAGAGGAAGTAAAGTCCATGCTGAGACTGAAAGATGAGTAGAAGTCAAGCCAAAAAAGGACAAATATGGTCTAGGAGAGAATGTAACATCGACGGTTTAGAGTTGAGAGAAAACATGACTATTTGAGGAAATGAAAGTTCAATATGGCAACATGAGTCCAGAAACCATATATTTTATGTTTCAATATACCTACTCTTAAACATCTCGTATGGTGCTGTGCAAAATTGAAATATTTTACATGAATGTAACTTTCGCATTATTATATGATCTGGTTGTAGAGTAGTGATATTATATAGGCAACCATAATATTATACTTGATTATTAAACATCTTCATTCAGTTCCTTAGCAACATGAAACAAGCTTTCAAACATAACATCAGATTAGTGATTAATATTAGAGGATATTCTTAAATAATGTGTTCACTGTTATTTTAAATATTGTAGTAGTTCACAATCACAGTGTGAAGGAATGCTCTGATATGGCAATCAGTATAGACAAAAATAAGTTGAAAGAAAATAATTTACAGTGAATAAACGATTTTTATCAAAAGCACACAAGCAAAAACAAAACAAAACAAAAAACTGAATAAATCTACCCAAAATTAATCAATGAAGGAACAATAGACCAATCTCTGAATGATATCCTCTAATTATACTTTATGATTATTTGCCTATACACACCTACTACATTCATACTTTCCCAGGTTCCAAAACAAAACTACAAAGATTCAGTATGGGTGATGCATCCTGATTCTCTTATTTTTCTGCCTTTATATTGGTTGAAATTGATACCATATCTCTGAATAATCTTAGTCTATTAATCTGAAGTGCCAAGTTTTTTCAATACACATTGAAGCATAATGAAAAACATACAAGTTTTTCATTAGTGATAAACTATAGACTAGGAAACAGTATAATAAAATGGATCAGAAAATCACCTTCAAAGTGAGACAGACTTGGGTTTAACCACCAGCTACATAACCTTGGGCAAATTACTTTACATTTCTGAGCCTTATCTGTGAAAAAAGGAATAATGTTACCCTTCTTTTAGATATGAGAATTAAATAAGATAATGTACTTAAAGTACTTAGCATAGTGCTTCACACATAATTAGTATTTCTCAAAATATTCAATGACACTGACAATAGCAAGTGGAGAAAGCCCAGACAGGTATTAAAACTTTTGGACATGATAAAAAATGTGCGTTGAGCACACATGGCGGCTTTATTCAGATGAATTGTTTTGGTGGTAGTGGTAATTTTTCATGGATTTTATTTCACAAGGTAAGTTTAGAGGTCCTAAATTTGAATAGGTCTAAATTAGACATTTCATTGCATATAGCTCATTTATTAATCCAAACCCTTGAAATCTGACACTTGATGATAGATAGTCCTATAACTGTAGTGGCAGGCAGGCACTATATCCTTTCTGGTCTACTAGTTCATGTGTACTAGCTACTTAAGTAAAAACAATCCCAAACCTTACTTTGTTTTGTTCTTGTTATTGTTGTTTTAGTTAAATATCTAATAGAGTCCCATGTTCCACTGAATATGGAAGACCCTCAAATCTCTTCTCTAGTTCAGATATTTCTCCCAAGCTTCAGACCCATACATCCTACTGCCTAGAAGACATTAGTCACTTGAACCTCTTCACAGACAACTCAAATGAAGCATGTCGAAACTTATTTTCCCATTTTCTGTACCCTGCTAACGTTTTCCCTCCTGGGTTTTCTGTCTTAGTGGAGAATATCATCATCCACTCAGTTGTCCAAGAAAACCTGGGAGTCACTATAACTCCTCACCCCTCATACTTAATCAGACACTAAGTCCTATAATACCATCTCTTAAATAGCTCTTAATCTGTCCACTTTTTTATATCCTTATTTAGCTTAGACACTAAAATTCACTGAGATGACTGTAACAGCCTCACGTTAACTCCTTACCTGTAATCTTACCTTTCCATCAATTCTCTAATATTGCCCTGTGTAAAACCCTCCAAAGGTTCACCATTGCTCTTAGCATAAAGTCTAAGTTCTCTCTTAATACCAAAATTAGATAATATATTAAGAAATAATGTCACATTTGCAGGCAGCTTCTTAAATTCTTATGTTGTTTTTAAACATTTTAATACCTTTGAAATTTATCAAAACTCAGTTTAACTCTTATTTGATTAGCTATCAGTACTTACCACATGTAAGTAACTGTATTAGATTCTGTAAGGGTTACAGAAATGAATGGTGATACATCTGGTAGGAAAAATAAGTATATCAATACCTGTAGTTTTAACACAATAGAGAAAATGTTTTAAAATCCTAACATAGGAAGAGGTAAAGGGCCAGTAGATGCTAATGGAAAGAAGCATATCAGAGAATATATCCTGGAAAAGATATTTCAGCTGGGCTTTGAAGGCCATTAAGAACAGAGATGTGGGGCAGTCTAAGCAAAGGCCAAGAGAAAGAAATCTCAAAAAGAGAAGCAGAACGCATATTGGAGTTTGGCTAGAATGTAGAATTCCTCAAGGAAAGTAGTAGGAAAGCAGCTGGAAAAGTAAGTTGGGACCAGATAAAGGCAGGCCCCTAACATTAAGCTAAGAGCTAACGACTTTATGCTATAGAGAATGAGGAGTGATTAAAAAATTTCTACATGAACTGTGTTTCAAAAGATCTTCATCATCAAAACTATAATTATCATTGGATCAACAGTTAATATATAAATAATTGTATCTATAAGGTTCCTCATGACAAGAAAAAATAAAAAGAGGTTAAAATAATGTTTAGAAAATAATTACACAGTATTTCGTTGGATAAGTTTGGAAGAGAAAGCAGTGTCACAATTTCATTAAATTCTTCATTTTGTAATTAAAGCAACCAAACCAAGTCATTTTTAATTAAAAGCTTAGAAGGGTTCATATGTTCATCCCATATTTCAGTAGAAGTTCTATATTTTACTTTCAAATCACTTCTATGATTTTTGTCTTTAAATAGATACAGACTTTAGTTGCAAAAAGAATCTGCAACCTACTGCTTTCAGAGTAAGTAGTTTCCAACAGATATGAAAGCAGATGGCAACTATACTACATCTCTTCCATTTTCTTACATATACCTAAAAATAATCCTTCTTTCTTTTTTTGCACCCAAAAATAGTTCAAGAAGTTTCTGTGATTATATTATCTAAATAAATTGATAGCAATTAACACCAAGAATATATTTTCCCATTACTTCTCTCATATCAAATTATTTTTATTATTACTACTTCCCTGAGCATAAAAAAAAAAGCAAAAGAAAAAGCTACTTCTTTGACAACTTCTGTCATCAAAACCTAGTCTGTGACGCTGGGATAAAAGGTAAATGCACATTTACCTATTAGCTTAAATTCACAAAAGCCATATATTAAATATTTCATCTTTTAAATCTTACTGTTAAATTTTTAAAAACTGTGCTGATAACTAGAGATGCACAAAAGACACTGCAACTCTACTACTACTTTGATATGCTGACACTCACCTAGTTTCTAGGATTTAAAAAATGACTACTTGGATCCAGACTTAATGGGGCTTGTAGACTTAGGGTAAGGAAAGCAGTAAGTATAAATAGAGATATGTATGAAATGTGGGAATGCAACAGAGGAAGTTCTTCATCCTGAGTCCAGGAAAAGCTTTTAAGGTGATATTTAAAATTAGTCTTGGGCCTAAGTGGCACACTGGTTAGGAGTTGGCTTGGGAGCGCCAGCTCTGAGCAACAGGGCCCCAGTTCGGATTCCACATGGACCAGTGACACTGCACCCTATAGCTAAGATGTTGAACAACAGCTCAATCTGGAGCTGGGCTGTCGTGAGTCACCGGCTACAGTGTAGGCTGAAGTGGGTCTGCAGTGGGCTGCCATAAACTACCGTGCGTGGCTGGCAGCCAGCGTGAGCTGGCAAGAGCCACTGTGAGCGGCCGTCCGATGGCCTGTGAGCGATCTGCCTCACCCGGGAAGAGCGCAATGATCATACCAACATGGGCCAGTGAAGCGATGTCCTCCATAACTAGACTGAAGAACTAAAGGACAGCAACTTGTCTGTTCCCCTTCCCCGATTCCCCAATGCTGTTTCCCTCCTCCAATTCCCCAATAAAAAAATCTTTAAAAAAAAATTTAATTAAATTAAAATAAAATAAAATTAGTCTTAAACCATGAATAAGAGTTCTCTAGAGGGCCGGCCGAGTGGTGCATTGGTTAAGAACTACTTGGAACACCAGAGGGCCCCGGTTTGGATCCCACATATGAGGGCCAGTGACACTGCCCTCTACAGCTAAGATGCTGAACAACAGCTCAACCTGGAGCTGGGCTGCTGTGAGTAGCCGGCGACAGCGTAGGCTGCAGCCCCTGCTGCAGTGGGTTGCCATGGGCTACCGTGTGTAACCAGCAGCCAGCGTGAGCGGCCAACAGCTGCTGTGAGCGGCCGTCCAGAAGCCATCGACTGATCTGCTTGCCTGGGAAGAGCACAATGATGGTGCCAACTTGGGCCAGTGAAGCAACATCCTCCACAGCTAGACTGAAGAACAGAAGAACAGCAACTTGTCTGTTCCCCTTCCCCCAATTCCCCAGCGCTGTTTCCATCCCCCAATTCTCCAATAAAAATATTTTAAAATAAATAAATAAATAAAGACTTCTCTAGAAAGTAGAAACGTGCAAAGTAAAAGAGGCAAGAAAGAGCACAGCCCGCACAAGGTTCATGAGGAACCCTGTAGATATAATTATTTATATACAGAGGGGGTCAAAAAAGCATATACACATTTTAAGAAAGCAAAAACTTATTAAAATTGTAATAATATATACCGATAATAAAAGATGAATACAAGTCATGTGTATACATTTTTATTGTTACCCTCGGTGTTCATTATTGATTCAATGATAATATATCTTTGAATATTATGAATAGAGAAGGTCTTTTGAAACATAGTTCATATACATTTTTTTCTTTAGTCAGCTCTCATTTTCTATAGAATAAAGACTTTAGCTCTTAGCCTATTATATATATTAATACACACACACACACGGCTATACCACACATGGCAGCAATGAGAGTGTGGTAAAATGTGAAGTTAAAGATGTATGCAGGAGTCAGGTCATAAGAAATATGAACTGATCCTATAGATGCTGGAAAGCTTTTAAATGACTTTAAGCTAGGGACCTCTATGGTCAGTTTTTGTCTCATTATTTGTTTTATAATTGAACCTCAGATGCAAACAGTTAATTAGTCTCAGTTCCTGGCACATTCTCATTATTAGTCCATAGCAGGTTCCTTTCCTATTCTTTCTAATCTCCAAGCCTCATCCCATTCTTTGTCCCTCAATAAGCAATTGTTTATCTTGCATTTAATGGACATTATTTTGTTTGTATATGATCTTACAAAACGTGTTACTGTATTTATGTGAGTGGTATTATATTACATATCTCATTTTTTACTTTCTTCCCTAAGCACATTGTTTTTAAGAACCATTTATGTTGCTATGTGGATGTATAATCTGTTTCCAATTACTGTGTAGTTAAGATGACCATATAATTTATCATCTAAATCATGAGAGTAATTACACTGGAATAACAGGTTAATAAGGGCTATACTAAGCAAACCAACATGTATGGTAACTCTATGCTCCTAAATTCCATGCTGTTTATCCATGACATTTTATTGATCTGCTATTCCAGGGATGGGCATTCAGGTTGTCTCCAACTCCCTGCTATCAATAATGGCTTTTCAAACAGCCTCATATAGGTACCATCATACAGGACCCATGTGAGAATTTCTTTGTTAGCCAAAAAGATGTCTGTAATGATTTGTAAATTTCTGACATAGGTAATTATGAGAACACTGAAAATATGTGCCAAGGGACAGAGCAAGAAATTGTAAAGCAATGTTTGGGGAATAAAGAGTGGTAGAGCACTTAAATCAGAATGGAAGGTTTCAGTAGGAGGGTAATGAAAGGTATGCCTAGAAAAGTTGCTTTGAGGCAAGACTATGTGGGAGGACCCTGTGGGCTGTGAATTTAATAGTTAACTGAGAATCACTGAAAGTTTTAGAACAAGGACATGGGATGATGGAAATAGTATTCTAGGAAGATGTAGCTGTTAATACTGAATCAAATGTATGGTAAAGACTGGAAACGAGAAGACCTACTAAGGGAATATTTGAAAGCCAGTGTTAGCTACAGTACAGTGTGGATTCTGAAGCCAGACTGGGTTTAAATCTATGAGTATTCTACCATTTACTAGTCTGTGACCTCATTTAGTCTCCATGTGCTTCAGTTTCCTAAATTAGAGATTATTATAGTATCTTCCTCATAGGGTTGAATGTCAAGAGCTTATAACAATACCTGCACATAATAACTGCTCTCAATGTTAGCCATTATTATTATTGCTACAATAGTCTAGGAAGAAACTGAGACCAGTTTAAGCTAATCTGGTGGTAGAGTACCTTCAATACCCAGAATTTATGCATGTCCTGAAGAAAGTATCCTAATATCACTTAGTGTGTCAATCACAAATCCCTACCTTCCATAGTCGAAAAATTCCCTAAAAGCCTTAGAATAAGGCAAAAGAGTATTCTTTGAAAGAAAACTTGGCCTTCATTATGTGTAATTTGCTAACTCCTGAGCTAGATATAACAATAATGTGATAAAAATTCCAGACATAATAAAGCTATTAATCTGTCTTTTCAGCAATACAAAGTTATAAAAAAATAATTCCTCACCTAAGTGGTATATAATTATAAGATTAGGCCATGGAAGATTAGTCCATGGAAGCTACTGGAATTGAATAATTGGCTTTATCTGTTCTTTATCAAAAATCTGAGAATGTTAGAATACAATACTCTCTGAATATGCATTGGCTATTGCAATTCTATTCTAAATAGTTCATGTAATGTGCAGTATAAACTAAATAATACTAGAGCAATGTGATCACTCCTATTAAAAATTCTAACATATTTTTCTAACTTCTCTATAATATATGCATTTGGGTCCTGAAGTATGACTATAAATTCTCATATAATTTGCAATAAAAATAAATAAATAAAATTATGCCTAAATAAAACTTAATATTTAGACATAATGAAAATTCAATAGTACATTTAAAACAAGAATGTAATTACAGTTCCAGCTTAAATGCAACATTAAACAATATTTCTAGAGTAACAATCCAGAGGCAACCTCTCACCCCTCTGATCTCTCAGAGCATTAGGTTTACATCACACAGTACCTTGTATTTTAAGTGTTCTGCATGCATCTTTTCTTTTCCACCTGACTATAAGCTCCTTGAGGGAAGAGACTGTGGCTAACTCAGCTTTGGATCTACTACAGCATGTAGCATTCTGTTACAGTTAGTAAGCAATTAATACTTGTTGAATGACAAAATCTATTAAAATTTACATTCAAAAATGAGTTCTGTGAGGGTGGAGCAGAACATAAGATTTTTACCCACATCTTTTTTATTTATAAAATTGTATTTTCTAAAATATTGTAAGGGTTTTCAAATGTGTAAGGCCACTTTTAGCACTTTGAAAATATTTAGTTAGAAATATTAACACCACTTTTTTAAAAATTTGTATTTTTTTTGTAACCTAATGACACATACTTTCTGCAAAGAAATTGTATGTCACCATTAATTTTAGCAACATATCAGAAGTTCAGCTCCCAACAACCTGTATTTGAAGGTATCACAATACTAACTCTGAACCTACTATATGTAATGTCTGAAAACTTAAACCTTGAATTATTCTAAGGTTATAAGGCAGTGTTTTCACACTTCTAGGCCTAGTAATACTTCTAAAGAAAAGTCTGACTAATTCTTCCCTTATTACCATTCTCTTCCTCAAACACCTGAATTTGCACTCTTGGTTTTTTGGGGGGTTTTTATTGTGAAATAAACATTTTTTAAATTAGTTTCAGCTGTACAACACAGTGCAATATTTATACTTTTTACCCCTCAAAATGACAACCCCCCTCCCCAAATCTGCTGCCCCACTCCCTCCCCCATATTATACATATCTATTACAATTCCCTTGACTCCACTCCCACACTATACTCCACATCCCGTGCCTATATATATATATATATATATATATATATATATATGTATATATATATATACATACATATATATATGTATATATTCAATTACAGTTGACATACAATATTATACAACATCAGCATCAGGTGTACAGTGCAGTGAACAAGCCTCTTCCCCATTCATGAAGTGGTCTCCCTAACAAGACATGTGACCATCTGACACCCTACAAAATATTTACATTATTAATTATATTCCCTGAACTGTCTTTCATATCCCTGAGGAAATACTGTAGCTACCTATTTATGCTATCTAATCCCTTCCCCTTCTCCCTCATCCCCACCCCCCTCCCAACTAGCAACCATCAGTTTTTCCTCTAT
>NW_017731736.1:910856-945624 GCF_001890085.2 Hipposideros armiger | reverse complement strand
TTTCTGTTTACTTTGCTCGTTCATTCAGTTTTTTAGATTCCACATATAAGTGAGATCATATGGTATTTGTCTTTCTCTGACTGACTTATTTCACTTAACGTAATAGTCTCTAGGTCCATCCATATCATTGCAAATGGTACAATTTCATTCTTCTTTATAGCAGAGTAATACTCCATTGTATAAATGTACCACAGTTTCTTAACAACCGAAATGCCCATGGGTAGATGACTGGATTAAGAAACTGTGGTACATTGGTTTCTTTCAGTCACCCAGCAAAACATACCCTCTGGTACAAGTCTGAAACTCATTCACATTGTAAAGGCAAAGAAAGGACCAATAACAGCTGACTGTGAAAGCCTGCTGTGGGAGCACAGACCCGATTTCCATACCAGATTTCCTAATGTAATATCCCTGAGTCTCTGTTTCCACATGCGTACAATAAAAGTATGTAGTTGGAATTAATGAGTCCTAAAATCCATTCCAGCTCAGGTTATCTCCCTAAGAGATGTTTGCAGTCTTGTGCATCATTCATTCACGCTATTTTATGTAGCACTGAGACAGACAGGTAATCAAATACTGTAATTTCAGTATTCATTAAACAAATCTTGATTCAACACGTACTCTGTGCCAGACACTGTACTGGATGCTTGCAATTCAGTGTTTGTAGAGATCTACTACGTGATATAGAAGAACTGAGGAAAACACAACTAAAGGAGTTAAAGAAGAGACCAAAGAGATGATGCTAAAGTGGTCTCTTCAACACAAAAGTTTCCCAAGGTCAGGGGGCAGAACTAAACCCCGTCCAACGAGGATGGCATCTATAAAGAGAGCGACGTATAAGGCATGGTAAGTGTTCTCAGCAAAGGCTGGGGAACACAGGACAAAATGCTCACAGTACTTATTCTAGTTATCATTTGGCATGTTTTTCCATGATTACTTGATTAATGTGTGTCCCGTGCTAGACCACAGGTTCCAAGAGTGCGGGTTTGTTTTTGCCCATTGTTCTCCCAAAGCCTAACACGCTGCCTCGTGATTAAACGCTGAAGAATAAATGACTAAAGGGTACACCCTTGACAGTTAAATGTCATTTCCAAAGTATCTTTAAGAATGAATCTTCTCCACTACACGGGAAGAGAAATCGTGGTGCCTTCTGCAGCTAATTTAAGTTTCTCGGAAAGAGTCAAACCCTAGAGAGAGGCTCTGTCTTCCCACCGTCACCCCTCAAGGACACAACCCCGTGGAGTCACCGACCCCTGAAAGCAGGCAGCTGGAGATGGGTTCACACACCCGCGCTGAAGCCGGGTCTGCGCTCTCGCCGGGACGCCAGGAGTCCAGCGGCATCGGCGGCGCCTCAGGCTATGGTGCCCAGAAAAAGTATTTGGACGTTGCGGAGAGAAAAAAACAACCTCATTAACTTCCACACGGATAGGGACAGAATACCAAACAATTCCAGTAAACACGGAAATCTTACACATGGGCACTCAACTCCAAGTGGTACATGCGCAGTACAGCTTACTGCACAGCCCCAGCGCCTCTCCTAGTAGAGACAGAGCGCCCTCTACTGGTCCTGGCGACCTGGCCTCGCGGTTCCGTCAGGATACCGCCCCCACCCCACCTCCGCCACGCCCAGGCTCGCCAGAGTAAGAGCAGGTCTCCCCAGAGGGCCCTACGGAACTGAACTCCCTATACCTATTGTTGCTACACGGAAAGATTTTAATTCACCGGAATCGATTGGCGTCAAAGGGCAAAGCGAAAAAGGAGTAGCTTTTAACGTGACTAGGCCTGCAGGACCGAGCGGAAGTCCTGATTCACACCCCACACGAAGAGCATCCTGGGGGCCGGAAGGAGGTAGGCATTCCTGCGGGCGACCGGAGCGCCGGCATGTTCGCGTGGTAGGAGACCGCGTGGCTGTTTCAGGAGGCGTGTTGCTGGAACGCGTGGCTCGTGCACGGAGGGCGAAGGTGGCGGAAAGGCGGACTTCGTTCGGTGTAGAGCCTGAGACCGCGAGCAATGGTGGGGCGATCCCGGCGGCGCGGAGCGGCCAAGTGGGCAGCCGTGCGAGCTAAGGCAGGTAGCGGCCCAGCGGACGAAAAAGAAGACGATTTAGAATTGCCACCCTCCCCAGGGGACTCCAGCTACTACCAAGATAAGGTAGATGATTTCCATGAGGCCCGCTCTCGAGCCGCCTTGGCTAAGGGCTGGAGCGAACTGGACAGTGGGGACGAGGAGGAGGAGGACGAGGAGGAGGAGGTGCTAGCCCTAGACGTCTCTGACCAGGACGATGATGGAGAGAGTGCGGGGGATGAGGACGAGGACGAGGACGATGGTGGCAGCTCCGTGCAGAGTGAAGTTGAGGCCTCTGTGGATCCCAGTTTGTCGTGGGGTCAGAGGAAGAAACTTTATTATAACACGGACTATGGTTCCAAGTCCCGAGGCCGGCAGAGTCAACAAGAAGTAGAGGAGGAGGAGAAAGAGGAGGAGGAGGAGGCACAGCTCATTCAGCGGCGCCTGGCCCAAGCCCTGCAAGAGGAGGATTTCGGGGTCACCTGGGTGGAGGCCTTTGCAAAACCGGTGCCTCAGGTAGATGAGGCTGAGACTCGGGTCGTGAAGGACTTGGCGAAAGTTTCAGTGAAAGAGAAATTAAAGATGCTGAAAAAGGAATCCCCAGAGCTCTTGGAGCTGATAGAAGACCTGAAAGTTAAATTGACAGAGGTGAAGGATGAGCTGGAGCCATTGCTACAGTTGGTGGAGCAAGGGGTCATTCCACCTGGAAAAGGAAGCCAATACCTGAGGACCAAGTACAACCTCTATTTGAATTATTGCTCCAACATCAGTTTTTATTTGATCCTGAAAGCTAGGAGAGTCCCTGCACATGGACATCCTGTCATAGAAAGGCTGGTTACCTACCGAACTTTGATCAACAAACTGTCAGTTGTGGATCAGAAGCTGTCCTCTGAGATTCGTTATCTACTCACACTTAAGGATGCTGCTGGAAGGAAAGAATTGAATCCAAAAGCAAAATCTACCAAGGCCAAGCCAAAATCTATTTCAGAGACTGTTGCTGCTGCTGCCTCTGCTGTTACAGATCTTTCTGATTCTGATTTTGATGAAGAAGCTGCACTGAAATACTATAAAGAAATCGAAGACAGGCACAAGTTAAAGAGAAAGAAAGAAGAAAATAGTACTGAAGACCAGGCTCTTGAAGATCAAAATGCAAAGAGAGCCATTACCTATCAGATTGCTAAAAACAGGGGACTTACACCTAGGAGAAAGAAGATTGATCGCAATCCCAGAGTAAAACACAGGGAGAAGTTCAGAAGAGCCAAAATTCGCAGGAGAGGCCAGGTTCGTGAAGTTCGTAGAGAAGAGCAACGTTATAGTGGTGAACAATCTGGCATTCGTGCAGGAGTTAAAAAGAGCATTAAGCTTAAGTAAAGTTTTTAAGTTTTTTGGTAATAATTGTAGATCAATAAATCTTAATTTTTAACTGATGAAGTGATTGTATTAATGTATAATACCTAATCTTAAGTTTTTAAATTCTTGTCAACAGGGAAATTTGTCTGCCTTATTGCTCAATTTATTTATCCTTCAATTTATGCAGGTGCATGGGAAAAGAGATGGTGTTTAAAAAAGTTCTCCAGTATTCTGTCAAGTAGTAGCCTAAAAAAATTTCACAGCTAGTTGTGGAGCAACTGTAAAACTTAGAACAGTTTTATAATTTTTCACATAAAGTGAAGAGAATGCACCTTTGGCAATCATCTTATTTGTAAGATAGCCTATAAAATAGTGTGGCATTATTTCATTTGCCTAAGTATAATTCTTGAGCAGGTTACTCGTTAATAAATAGGTTTAATGTTAATGATTTCGTACATTGGATGTAGTGAAAGCTTAGGAATGAAGATGAATTTTGGTTAAAAGTAGAAAGATACGCCATAATTACATTAATCGTGAATATTTTCTAATAGTCCTTAATGTGGTAAATAGGTAAAAATTCCATTTCCCCATCTGTACTGCTAACTTGCAGTTGTTGCTGTTTGTACAATCCATTTGCTGAAAATTTGGTGTGATTACTAGTAGGTAAGTGACAACTTCAGGTGGTAACAGTTACATTTTTTAGTTGCTCCAGTTTTTGCAGTAGGAGAGAGACATTGAGATGGTAAACTTCAAAATACTTAGGATGATGTCAGGGAAGGAGATGAGAGAACTAGTGAAGGAAAGCAAAAAAGATGTCTTAACTATGTCACTATTTATTAAACATTGTGCTAACTGCTGCAGATGCAGAGATGATTTTTTTTTTTTAAGATTTTTTTTGGGGAATTGGGGGATGGAAACAGCGCTGGGGAATTGGGGGAAGGGGAACAGACAAGTTGCTGTCCTTTTGTTCTTCAGTCTAGTTGTGGAGGACTTCGCTTCACTGGCCCAAGTTGGCACCATCATTGCGCCCTTCCCGGGCGAGGCAGATCAGTCACCGGCTTCTGGACGGCCACTCACAGCGGCTGCTGGCCGCTCACACTGGCTGCTGGCTACACATGGTAGCCCATGGCAACCTACGCCCTCGCCAGCGACTCACGGCAGCCCAGCTCCAGGTTGAGCTGTTGTTCAGCATCTTAGCTGTAGAGGGCAGTGTCACTGGCCCTCATATGTGGGATCCGAACCAGGGCCCTCTGGCATCCCAAGCCAGCTCTTAACCAACGCACCACTCAGCCGGCCCGATGCAGAGATGGTTAATGGTTAGTATTTATTAAATATTTGCCATGTACTAGATGTGTATCACCTCATTTAAAATGTACAGTAACTTTGTGAGGTGGTACTGTTCTGAGATGAGGATGATGCAATTCCCAGAGGTTAAGTTTCTAATGGACACATGCTTGGGATTTGGACCCAAGCTGGCTTAATTTGACCCTTCATTCTCTTAGCCTCTTGCTTGCATCTGCTTCCTCAGAGTAGCACATATCAAATTATTTTATCTTTTGTTTTATAAAGAGGTAGGTTGGAAATAAAATTAACATCTACAGAGTGCTAAGGTACTTTTGTAAGCACTTCGTACTTATTTCCTTTTTCCTCACAACAGCTCTTGTGGTAAATTCTATTCATAATTTAAAGATGAGGAAACAGAGAAGTAACTTTTGCAAGATCATAATTGGCAGAACCAGCCTTTCTGGCTTTAGAGCCCTATCCTATACTTCTTTTTATGATATATAAAAAGTACAGGTTTTGGAGTTACTAGGATCGTTTTGAGTTAATTACTTGATCTGACTCTTCATCTGTATGGTATAATTATTGTATCTGCCTTGAAAAAGAGACAATAATGGTTAAGAGTCGTGAGATCATAGATAGTATATATACTGGTGATTCCTGGCATAGAGCTCCTAAAACCTTGTAAATTCCTAAGTAATAAGGGCACTAGGAGCAGCCTTTGTTTTAATGAGGTAACTGGATGGCTTCTGGATGCAATTGGTCACCTGAAAGACCAAGCCACAAGTAGAAGCTTGAATTTTCAGCCCCACTCCCAATCTCCAGAAAGGGGGAGGGGCTGGAAATGGAGTTAATGATTGATATGCCTATCTGAGGAAGTCTTCATAAAATCCCAATGGTATCGGCTTTAAGAGTTTCAGGTTGAACACATCCACATACCAGGAGGGTGATGCACCCCAACTCCACCGGGACAAGCTCCTGCTCTCAGGACCCTCCAGACCTAGTCCTATATATCTCTTTCTGACTGTTCATCTATATCCTTTATCATATCCTTCAGCAAACGTAAACAAGTGATTGCATAAGTTCTGTAAGCAAATTAATCAAACCTGAGGAGGGGGTTGTGGAGACCTAGGATTTGTAGCTGATCAGTCAGAAGCACGAGTGACAACTTGGATTATCTCCAGGTAGATAATTGAGTTGAATTGTTGGACACCCAGCTAGTGTCACAGAATTGTTTGGTGGGGGAAAACCCCACACTCATCTGGTATCAGAAAGTGTGAGTGTAGTAGTAGTAGTGTGAGTGTAAAGAGAAACACACAGGTGGAAAACAGGTTTTCCAATAATTCAAGGGCGGACTAGAGACTACTCAGCTCTATCACTTAGTACTTAACTTTGGGCAAATTCCTTGATCTCTCTGTTCCTTAGTCTTTTCATCTAAACTAGGGATATTAGTAGTAGTAGTTACTTCATAGAATTATGAGGATTCAGTCAATTAATATATGTAAAACACTTATAACAATGCCTGTTATACAGTAATCACCTAACAAATGTTGACTCTACAAGGTTGTGAGAATTGACATTTGGTACATAGGTGCTCAATGAATTGTTGCTAATAGTATAGTGATTCCTATTCATTACAGGAACATAGAAAATAAAGTGTAGTCATATATGTAAAAATGCCTGAGAAATTAATATCCTAAGTTTGGAAGGAGGGGAGCCTTGGGTGAGGACATGAAGGGATACAGAAAATCTGGGATAGGACAAAAAGCAAGGAAATGAATTGAGGTTGAAAGTATCTGATGTTCTATGTCAAATCTCTGACGGATGTATAAAGTGGTGAGGAACAAAAATGTTTTAAAGGAAGAAAAAGCTTCCATTTAGGAAAATGGAAAAAAATTAAGTCTGTTGTATATTCCTCTCAATATATCAAATAGTCCTTCAGAGAACTCACAACACCAAATATTCATTCTGGAATAGCCAGGATATAGATGGTGCTATCCTATTTTATAAATGTAAAAAGTGGCCTTGTCTGGTGTGAATAGCAAAAGAAGTAACTGACAAATTGCTGGATTTAATATTTACATCGTAATCCAAATTTTAAATTAAACATTTAAAGAGCACCCAGATGTGCTGGATACTGTCCTAGCACATGAATAATAAATTGTTAACTATTCAATGTGATCATTTTTCATAGAAATGCACTTTTGAACTCCAGAGAGTCTCATGGAGCAGAGCTCCAATAAAGTAGATTATACTGGCTATCAGGGATCAATACAAAGCAACAACCTGTTAATTTTATGTCAGCATGGTAAGCTACTGGCAGCTATTGAAAATGTAAAATATTAAAAATTAAAAGAAAAAAATAGCAAATTAGTGAGCCAGTAACTTTATCTCTCACTAACCAGTTGATCAGCTTTGGGCTAGTCAATTTCTCTAAGCCACAGTTTCTTACCTATATTATCTAAGAAGGAGTTAAATAAAACATGTCCATTTTAATTTTTGTGTAGAAATTTAATTGCTTATCAGACCTCTACAACTACCTTAATGGTCAAAGCTTGTGGCAAACTGGAAAAAAAACTTTTGTGATCTTAAAGATAAAAATTAGCTTAGATAACTTGAATAACTAGTCACATATCTGACAAAATATTTCATATATTTGAAGAATGGCTGGAGTTGCTTATTTTTCCTTGATGGTTGTATGAAGTAAAAGGATTTTATTATGTTAAAGTAATATGTGATTTTATATTACTTTAAAGTTAACATTACCAAAATAATTCATGAAAGGTGAAAATCAGTATAATTTAGATCTCAGGGATCACAATGATGAACATTACCACTGTCTGAACAGTAGGTGATACCAAAAAAAAAAAAAAGTACAATTCAGGGAGAATTCCAAGTCATTCAAACTGAATATTGCTTCAGGTAATAAAATAGATTTTTAAAATTCTTTTAGATACTGATTTTTTTAAAACCATCTGTATTTTGCTAGTGAAACTTGAAACAAACAGTATGGAAAATTTAACAACCACCCAAATTAACAAATGTTAACGTGTTTTTGCTTAGTGTATTTTATCATGTCAAAGTTTTTATTTTAATATAGTTGATTTAAGCTATGTATTCCAGATGTTTTCTTGATTCTTTCAGTTATTCATTTTTGAAGAAAAACAATGATTTTTTTTACATTTGTTGCAAAGTGAAGCTTTAAATTATAGTAAATATTAAGAATCAACATTTTTTAAACTATAAAACAAAAAAACCTAGAGTAAACTAGTAAAATTGTTCTGCCTTAAGAGAAACAATATAGGGTAGCAATTAGGAACTTGACTTCTGGTGCCAGGCTGAGTTTAAATCCGTTTCACCACTTATGAAGTGTCTGGTCTACTTAACCTCCCTATGTCCAATTTCCTCATATTGAATAATACATGATTGTTATAGCCATTGAAATAGTTAAACCATACAACATACATTTAGAACAGCACCTGGCAGGTAGTAAGTGCTTAGTATTATTATAATCCATTTTTTAAAAAACTAAACACTTGAAAGAGTTAATTTTCTCCTTGGTTTTATCAGAATGGTTCTTAACCCTCCGTCGGGCACAAGTGATCTCACAGATTCATTGCACACAAAGATGCCGCTATGAAATACATCTTTACTATGTCACAAACACAAATGGTAATAGGTTATGGTCAAGGGGGAAGATACGGAAGCGATGAGTCACAATACTTAAATATTTGAAAATTTGTGTGCAATGAATCTGTGAGATCAGTTGTGCCCAACGGAGGGTTAAACCAGAATATCTAAAGATCAGTTGGTAAGTTTAAAACGCAGAATCCTGTGTCCTCCACAGTTTGTGATTTAACTGGGCTGATGTTGACCCAGGGATGTGTATTTTTAACAGACGCCTCAGATGATGCTGATCAGATGGTCTATAGAACACACTTTGGAAACACTGCTCTGGGCATACTGAATTTTAGATTTCTCTTAGCTAATAACATAGATGTATGAATGAAATTAATTACAAGCATGAAATATGGTATTACCATGGAACTACAAAACCTTGAGGGTAGCCCCATCAGAATCCTGTTAAAAGCAATGACCTTCCCACCCCTTCCACCCTGCCCCTGCCAAAAAATAACAGACCTCATCACAACATTTTGCATTCCACATCAGGGGGTTCCTAGACTCTGAAACCAAGAGTCCTTGGATTTCAGGAAACCTTACACTAGGGGACTGTTCCTTTTACCCTTAAGCATTGCTTTATATGGTCTATGTTAATATGTATATTAACATCTTACCAAGGGTGGGAGGGGGAATTATTCAAAGTAGACGACTGAACAGAATTTTATTAGCACCTAGAATATTTTAATATTAAATGAGCTCTATCTAAAAGACATGCATTTGTAATTATATCATGTTTGAACATACCCAAAAAGGAAAATTAAGCCCAAATAAGTTTACTTCTTAAATTTCATAGTACAATTTTTCTGAATCACTTCTATCCAGGGTCCCTGATGGCCACAGAATTAAAGAATTTTGATATGCTTTTAGAAAGAGAAAGGGGGTTTTTAATAAAAAAAAGGGGGGGGGGTTGAGAACTACTAGAATAAAGCAGTTGTGCATTGTAAAAAGAAAGATGTCAACTTTGGGAGTAGACACATTGGTAGAAGAAATAGACACATTACAGTTAGAGCCATTTACTGCTTAGTTAGGATGCTATAGGACCTCAAAAGAGGCATGCACCTCTCCCCCTGAGGGCAGAGATCCGCTCTGAGTAGAATCTTGGGGGAAGAGTGGGTGTGGCAATATGAATAAGGCCAAACCTTCAAGTTACCCAAAGGCAAGAAGAGTGTGAGAAAGAAAGATAATATTGGAAAGGAAAGGTGGGGAGGGGTTAGATCATTAAAGGAACCTAGATTATATCCCAGATATGGAGAAGGTAACCAAAGTGTTTAAGAATCAGTGTGACATAATTAGATCAACCTTTAGAAATACAAATTAGCTGCTGTAGAGCATTGGAATTGGAATAGATGAAAAGCAGGCAGGAAACCCAGTTAGGAGTCCTTTGCAATAATACAGGCAAGAAAAGATGAACATTTCAGTTAGAGCAGAGAGAACAAATTAAGGGACAAATTTGAGAGAAATTTAGAAGAGCATTTGAAAAAGTGCATGAGAATTAGAACAAACTAGATAAAGTCATAGAAGGTCAGCAAAAGCAAACAACCAAATAATTTCAGCAACACTAATATTAAAAGTCTAAAAAGACAAAATATGATACACTCCTCTAGGGTAGGAATTGTATTTCTCCACAATATACACAGGGAACACAACTTTGCTGTTAGCAGATATTCATTAAAAAGAATAATTATCAAAATATTAATCAAAATAGTCCCTCAACATGTTTTATTTTCTATTATAAAGTTAACATATTAACTATAAACTACTTGCAAATACAGAAAAGTAGAAAAATGGAAAAATACATCCATATTTCTACCACCCAAAGAAAACTGCCATTGTTTGCGCTAGATGAAATACATTGCTTAAGATAAATACATTTATTAAGGGTGCATTGTACTCTTAAGAGTATTACATTAAAAGTGGTGCTTATATTTCTTAAGTATTAAAGATACAATAAAAATGGAAAGGAGGTATATATTGGCTTAAGTATTTGTGTAATTAATGTTTGAAAAACTAAGTCAATAACAGACATCAAAACCTAGTAATTCAAAAGTAAAGAATGGTGGACTTTTATGAGAACTTTCACACGAAGGCTTTATATTAACTAATTAGTATAAGTAAATTCCTGCATTTATTAAAATCAGAAGTTTAACATGAAGTCTTAAATTGCCTGGTTTTCAAGTAAGACTTTCCCAAGTACTGCTCAATGAGAAACAAATGCTCAAGAAAGCCATTATTACAGAATCATAAAACCCATATACTATACTGAAAAAGAAAATCAACCCTCCCAAGTGGTATCTTTTCTCTGATCACAGTTCTAAGAAGTTTATATTAAAAGTACATCCTGACACTGATCTCTAAAAAGTTTTGTAATATTTTCTAAGTGTCCATCTTTAAGATCACCAGTTTCTAAAAATCAAACATGGATAAGTAAATTCAGATAAAGTTGAAAAGCACCTCTTGCTTTATTTCACAAGAAAATTAATAAGAGCTTGATTCTTACAATGCTTGGATTTTGTCACTTCAAAAGAGTGTAAGATGATACTCTGCATTTTCAAGGAGCAACATGTTTAGGCTCGTTTTCATAATCTTGGCTTCCCTAAATGTGTGTAGCAGCTGAATCAGCCCTTTATGTCACTAGAGCTTATGCAGAGCTGTGATTATATTGATCCAACAGCCAAAAGCATAAGAAACTAGGAACTTGGAGTACCATCCACTTTTAAAGAAACTGCTCATAAATAGCCTTGCCTGTAAAATTTAAAGGAGTCATATTTCATCTGATTTTCTATATTCATTACACTGCCACTTAATAACATAAAGCATAAATAGAACTGTTTTTAAAAAGTAGAAGGCATAAAAAACCAATACACTTCAAGATTCCAAGCATGTCAGTCTTCCTAATACCTATAGGTATCCTGGCTAACTATAGAAAGGAGAACATTAGCAATTTAGACTAGTGTTTCATGCTTTAACTTGGTGACTCCCTTGGCTGCTTATTATTAGCCTTTCTTAAGAGTGATTTGTGAGGACTCAGCTCTCTTTTCTTCTACCTACAATGGCATAAGTGTATATTCTTGTCAAATTCTTTACTGGAAAATTGCAAAACATCTCTGTAAAGGAGCCTGAAAAAATACAATGATAGTTTGAAATTTCTGCATAGAAAAACAAGGCAAAAGATCCAGTTAAAGATGGGTGTTAAAACCATATAATACAAGGTTGGGGGTGTGCTGGGGGAAAAGGTGAAGGGATTACGTAGAAATCAGCAGTTAAAAAAGTCACGGGAATGTAAAGTACATTATAGCATAGGGAATATAGTCTAATATTGTAATTACTATTCATGGTGTCAGGTGGGTATTAGACTTATGGGGGGATCACCTCCTAAGTTATATAAATGTCTAACCACTAAGTTGTATACCTAAAACTAATGTAATATTGAATGTCAACTGTAATTGAAAAGTGAAAAATTAAAGTGAGAAAACTGGTGCAGATAACAAGCTTTTAGAACAAATTGTGGATTTTGTGTCAGATTCCAATAACAGAAATCTGTCTTTACCTGTACTTAACTTATGTCTGGGGGCTAAAGTAAAATGTGAACAGTTCTCTAAAGACAAAAAAAAAGTATAATGCACGTGAAATCTTACAGTTTTTTCTTTTCAAGTATTATGCAGTTTGCAAATACTAAAAGGCAAATATATTTTCTTATAAAGACTCACCCTCACCAAAAAACTGAAAAGGCCCATCAAACTTCCAAAGTTCTAAAGATACGATGAAAAGGCTTTCCCCCTCCAATTTTGTTTTTATTATTGTAAGTTATATGCTGTTCTGTCAACATGCTAAAATATAGCTAATAATTATTTTACCCTATGCCAGACCCTGTTTTAAAGTCTTTATTTATATTTCTTATTTAACCCTCATAACATCTCTATAAGTAATAAAATTATTTTTACAGAAGAGGAATCCAGGTTCAGAGGACAAGTAACTTATTCAAGTAGACACAAGGGCTGGGATCTACAGGTTAGGGAAATGCCAGAAAGTGAAAAGCTACTAAGAAATGTTGTGATTGCTTGAAGTTAGCTTCTTGTAAACATCTCCCTTTTAAATGCTTCTTGTTTAAAAGATTTGGTGAAAGATAATATTAGAAGTCTCATGGCGATTTATTGTGGTAATTTCAAGAGTGATTTAATGAGAATAAACAACAATACAAAAGTTTGCCTTTCAGAAAAGTATAACTTCCTCTACAGAGGGAATGACAGACCAGAGAAGGAGGAAAAAGCAGGTGGGCAAAGCGTTACACAACAGTGATTTTAAATTATGAGTTAACATGGATTCTATGCCAGCATTTTGCAACCCGAACACAAGGCTAATCAGGAAATACGAGGGGGGGGGGGCACGTTCATGGAATCAGCATCAAGAATAATGACAGTATTAATAACAAGAAATTGTCTTTAAGGAGTGTTTACGGGAATTACTGGATCAGTAATCATTGATTCAAATATTCAAAATAGAGCAGCAGCGAGACACAGGCAGTATGAAAGTGAAAACTGTCAACCTGTAATAGACGTTTGTCACATAAATTCTAAACTTTTTGGCTTAAAATTCATTCATGCGAACCCGGAACACCAGAAAACCAGGGAGTTAAAGTCAATGCAAATTCCAAGATTTCTACACCGAGCACATGATAGGGAACAAAAGAGGTGATTGGGAAGAAATCATCCACCTCTAGTATTTCACATAAAAAGCTCCTGAATCAAAACCGTGAATCAACGGTTAAAGTTCTAGGGTGTGAAAGGCAAATGGTACAGTTTAATACCCGGGGGGGAAGGGGAGGAGTCCTTTTTAAAATAGCTTTTGCCTCTTCTTCAACGCAGATCTTTGAGCCTCCGTGCTACCGATAAAGTTAGGCGGTTACACACAAAAAGCTAGATACTTCGCCAGGTCTCCCACCTTTCAAGCACCAGGGGGGCGAACACACCCGGCCGCTGAGGGTCAGGTCGGGGGCGGTAAGGACCCGGCACAGAGCGCCGTCGCCTCCCTTCGGGTCCCGCAGGGAGACCAGCGCAGCGGGAGGGAAGCGGAAGGTGGGAAGAGGAGGACACCGCCCCCTAGGGGTGCCGAGCCGCAAGCTGGGGGCCGGGGCGGGAGGGGCAGTCGAGAGCGGCGGCCGGTAAGGAGGCCGAGCCGTCGGGCGGGGCTGTCCCTCCAGCTGGCTCGGACCCCGGCGGGGCGGGCCATAGGCAGAGCGGCGGAGCCCAGACCCGGCCCGTGGCCAAGAAGGAAGGTGGCGGCGGCCGCGCTGATCGGACGGGGCAGCGGCTCCCGGCCGTGACCCCCCGCTCCCCCGCCCAGACCCGGGCGCGAGTCCGAGGCGGCGGCGTATAAAGAAGCCAGCATGGCTGAGACCTCGCCGCCGCCCACCGCCGGCGCCGAAAGTTGCAACGAGGAGCCGGCGAAGGGCGGGGAGCAGCGGCTGGAGGAGCCGCGCCGCGCTCCGGCCGGGGTCGCGGACCGAGAGGGTGAGGCGGGGCCGCCGCCGGCCTCCCCCGGCGGGCAGTCGGAGCCCGACTCGCCGGTGGCCGCCCCCTTCTTCCTGCTCTACCCGGGCGATGGAGGCGCCGGCTTCGCAGCGCGCCCGCCTCCGCCGCAGCAGCAGCGCGCCTGGAGGACCCCGCCGTCGCCGGGCTCCCCGCTGCCCTTCCTGCTGCTGAGCTACCCGAGTGGCGGCGGCGGCGGCAAGCATCGTGAGTGGCGGCAGGGGAAGGGGGAACGCGGGTGGGGGCCCGCGGGGCGCGGAGAAGGCGGGGGCGCTGGGGAAGCGCCGCTCCCGGGGCGCAGGGGGCGGCGACTGTCCGGGCGCCGGATTATTTACCTCCGAGTCTCCCCAGGCCGCGGGCTTCCGCCGGGCCTGGCCTCCCCTCCTCTCCGGGCCGGGCGCTCACGTGCTCGCCGGGTCCCAGACCCGGTCCCCGGCTGGGAGATGCCTTTCCCGGAGGAGTCGAGGAGGGGGCGGCGCCCCGAGCCCCGGCAGCCCCTCTGGCCCGCCTTCTGTGGGCTCCGGGCGCCGCGGCGGCCGAGTAGGTGTGGCCGCTGCGCCGCCGCCGCCAGGGCGGCCTCAGTTGTACCACTGAATTTTTTACGATTCGGCCCCCGAAATGGGAAGAAAAATCGGGAACGTTGCGCGAGATGACAAGAAGGGATTGGGTGGCTTTGGAAGGGCACCACCCGGGATTATATCGCTTGGCAGGAAGAGGCCTCCACCTTTTGAAAACACTGTCGTGGAAGCCCCTCTGAATGTAGCTGACCCCACTGTGTGCTCTATCAGTCAGATGTTTACTGCTACTTGTAATGAGCGGGGCCCTGTAGAGTAGACACTGTGTATAAAAACACTGTTTGGAGGAGTGTTAAATCTGGTTTAAAAAGACAAGATCTTACAGTATGAAAATGTGACTGAAGATACACGGTATGATATAAATGCCAAACACTTTGCTGTATGAGGTCTGAAAAGGCAGAGAAACTTGCCTGGGTGATGAGGGAACCTCTCTCACCCCCTTTCTCTCCCTCTCCTTCTTCACCCCCCAACATTTTAACTGCTCGGCACTGCCAAGAAACCCAGACTTTGCCTTTTCTGCTCCGTGATCCTCCCCCTAAGAAAAGATTAACGTTAGTTGAATATTTCTATGTGTATCTACTGTGATTACCATAGTTAATCCTCCCGTCTCTGTGAGCCAAATACGATGCTGCTGTTTCTGATGGCGAAGCTGATCAGTCTGATTAAGTGATTTGTCCTAAGTAACAGAGTAAGAGAAGGAACAAGATGACCCAGATTCCTTGCCTACCAATCTCATGGTCTTCAAGCAAACACCAGGCATCCAGAACTGGTGAATGGTTCCTTCTAGATTTAGGGTCCATTGAATTCAGCGACATGTAGTCCACTGTCACCTTTACTACTTTGTTTCTTACCTAGAAAGAGGACCAACACTGACCATTGACTAAGAGTTAATAAAACTGTAATTTGAGTGTTGCAGGAGTCAGCACAAATCGCCTGATGGGAGTATCAAATCAGGGCAGAAATTAGTTCTTTTATAAGCAGAGTAAGTAAAGATAAAAATATTCTTAATACTGCCTTTCATTTTCTAAGGAATCTACTTACTTTGTCCTTTAAGCACAGCACCTTTTTTTCTCCTTAATTTTTTTTATTTCTGTGTCTTCTGTTTATTAAGCACATCACTATAGAAGGAAGACAGTCCTATCAATTCTTCATAACTGTGTAACAGTTGTGGTACAAGGTTTGATTTAGAAAAAATGTTCAACTGTTGGCCAGCTGTGGGGATTAATATGAATTTCAGTTAATTTTATTTGATTACTTCCTCTTATTAGGGTTGACAGTTTTTTAAAAGTAATGTTAGAAAATTGGAGCCTAGGCTTGATCAAGATCAGGAATGGAAGACTTAAAGCTAAAATTTCATAAGTGTGAAATCTTAGTCTTTACAACAGTAGCAAATGTATGGCACGATTGTTAGCACATACAGTTCTAATAGTTCCTCGTGGTCTTTATTTCTGAAATTGTTTATTGGTGTGTATGAGCTCAGAAATATTACTGGGAAAATGCATGTGTGCCACTCCACTGTTTTTAAAGACCACTTACTGAGGACATTTCATATTAGTAAAAGATCACTAGTACATATTTTATTCAAATATAAAATGGACTTAAAATAGTTCTCGTTCTAGATGGTGAGTTTTTATTTTTACCTGCTTTTTTAATATGTTCTTTATAACCCATGCATAAGTGGAAAAAGGATACTCTGTTTACTAATAAAAATACTTTCTAGTCACTGCCTTGCAGAGTCAGTGCGATATTGCTTTCTGTGAAGTGCCTGGATATCAGAACCCTAAGTGTTCTGACTGTCCATTTGAGCAACCTGAGACCAAACAGTTTCTAAAGACCTCTCATTTCAATTACAGGGCAGTACATGGACTCAGCCTCTACACCTGATGAATACTTACTGCCTCAGCACCTCATTTTTAACTCTCACTAATGTATTTGCCCAAAGTGTGTAACTTTGAGAGAAGGCATATTAAGGCAGTTCAGGGATTATCTTTTTATTTTAGAAATCTGTACTCAGATTTTTAAAGTAAACCTTTACATTTGAGTTCAGAAGCTTTGCTTTACGTGACACTGATGAAGAGAGCAAAAATGTGTGCAGAAGAGGGAGCCTAAACTTTTCAGGGTTTGTGATGTGTACTGTGTCAGTGTGAAGTCCTACAGGATATAATGTCCATATAACGTGCTTAAGTAGAGTATGAAAGAAGGCTTCTGATGTGCCCTGTTGGTTTATGTCCCTTTCTGAATCCTTTGAGGGCTGGTAACCTGCCCTCACCTTTAAATCCCATAAAAGTTTCTAACTTTTAAATCCCATAAAAGTTTTTACCATGCTATTTTTTTCACTGATTTATAAAAATCGCAAGTAACACATGGACCTCTTCTCATTTTTAGATGTTTTATAATACACAAGTACATTGAATACAAACTGAACTTCCCTCTGTGGGCCCCCAACCCCCATCACCACCACCATTTACTATCAGAGAACATTTATGTTTTTATGGGCCCTTATATCTGCCATTTGACAAAACAGCATTTAATGGATCAGAAAGTAGCTCTTTGCGTTCTTAACACAGCTGGAAAAGAGTTGAAATGAAGGCTAACAGATTTGAGTTCAGTGAGTTTTCTTTCAGAACTTTTGCATACATTCACAGACATGTATATGGTTATTTAATGGAGCCTTTTTTCCTTTGGGAAAAAGACATCTTTTTAATATAATTCATGTAGAGCAGCATTTACAACACTGTGGTTCACAAATCTGTTAGCCTTCATTTCAACTCTTTTCCAGCTGTGTTAAGAATGCAAAGAGCTACTTTCTGATCCATTAAATGCTGTTTTGTCAAATGGCAGATATAAGGGCCCATAAAAACAGAAAACACCCTCAGAAATGTAACATCTTCAGACAGTGTGTAATTGCAGATTAGTGACTACCAGAGAATAGGAGTTTAGCCCTTAAGGATATCAAAATGCAGGTGGGTTCTTTCTACAAGCATCTGAAATGACCTGGGACATCGTGAGCTTCTGAGATACAGGGAGCTGGATCATGCCCCCATTTCCTGCCTCATGACTTACCAGCCTGCCTGCTGCTTGCCCAACCTGATTTGGGTTTTATCACCACTGCTGCCTGAACTATCACAGTTTATCTTTCCAGCCAATTTCTCCTTTCTCTTCTGCCTCCTTATTTTGTTTTACCTACCCTTCTGCCCTGGCATTATCAGAAAGATCGTACTTCTGATTGACAAAGCAACAATTTCAGAATGTTATATGTAATCTTTGTCTTTGACTTAGGTTTGGCTGCTCCCATCTTGATAACCATAATCTCATTCTTTATAGACAAGAGTTTTCTTATTTCTGATCTTCGCCTCATTCTAGATACTAGAGGATCCTAAAAAGCTCTTCATGAGGTAACAAAAGTTTTGCTGTAGTTATGTAACCCAACCAATTATGAATAAAGAATGTGACTAGTAAAATAATAATAGTACTTATTGACTACCATTTATAAAACATTTTTATGTGCCAGGCAGAGTGCTAAAAATTTCACATGTATCATTACTTATCAATCTTTTGGTTATATTTATAAGAGGTATTTCTTAAAATTTCCAATAGATTGAAAAACCAATACATAAAACTACTCACTTAACAATGAAAGCTGAAAAGAAAACATGGAGAAGAGGAGTCCATATAGACTTCATCTAAGTAGATGGATGCAACGTACATTTTTCATAAGAATATTTAGTGTCTCTAGAGTGACTTATCTAAATTATTATAAAATACAAAAAACTCTGATAGGGTAACCTTGGATTTAGAAGATTATATTCTGGACATACATATTCTATGGTTTTAGGAAAGGTCTTATCTCAAATTTAGCACACATCAAAATCACCTGAAGGTCTTGTCAACACAGATTTCTGGCATATCCCCAGAGGTGTGTCTTATTGTTTTGTTTGTTGTTTTTATTGAGGTATAATTGGCATATAACATTATATTAGTTTCAGGTGTACAACATAACGATTCAATATTTATATATATTACAATTTTTTTAAACTGAAGGATAGATAATGAATTCTGAATAGCCTGACTCTAAAGCTCATGTTGTTAATCAGTATATGCTCCCTCAACAAAGGCCTTAAAGAAGCCAGTATGGGTAGAGGGCAGTCATAGAGGGCAGTCAAGTTGCTGTGTGGGAGAGAGAGCACAAGAAAGATGCAAAAAAAGCAGCTTTTTCGACTAAAAGACTGGTGTTGGCCTCAAAACATACTCACCTGACTGTATTCTGTCTTGCATCTTTTCCCTTTTTGTTTGACTTTCAACAGAAATCTGTGTGTTAAAGAAGTAGAATTTTATCAAGAAGCTAAGAACATATTTTTCTAGTGTGGGATATAGGTAGTAAAAAGTCTAGGTGAATGATGAGAGTGTTGGCAGAATTAACTGGATGAAATAATGCTATTTCCCTGTTGGCCAGTATTTTTGAAAATTTCTTAAATAATTAAAAGAGTTGCCGAAAAGATAGGCTTCCTCTTTATCATTGCACTATAGGTAACCTGTAGCCATCATAAACTCCAGTCTCATTTTAATGAATTTTGCAGGACATCACAATGGTTATATTTCTACCCAAACCTTATTAACATCAGAACTTCTTACTATAGTACAAAGTGGCTCAATATGAACTTTAAAATTTAAAGTTTTATTTTGGGAAGTTAATAGTGCTGCATAAGCATTAAAGAATCAGCTTGAAATTATGTGAAAAGAACTGCTTTTAGTAGTTACAAAGCAGTGGTATTTGACAGGGTAGGTATCAAATATATAGCCATGCCTTTTACTGTAGCTATATTTGCATAGTTATGAAAAGTTCATAGCCTTCCTAAAACATATCAAGAGTTGAAAGCTGCTGGCCAACATGATATTTCTTTTCACAGAGCCCATCTTAGTGATTGTCTGTTTCTATTCTTGCTCCATACCAAATGGACATGACACATCAGAGAGTGGCATAGAGGGGGGGCGCAGAGGCGGAAAAGTTTGAATGAAACCTCATAACCATAGGAGAGGAGAAATGGCAGGTCATGACAGCAGGAGGCATGTAAAAAGCAGAAGTTGTTTCAGCATGTTGGCTTTTAGAATGTGGTTCGTCTAACTTTAGCATCTGGTTAGGGGCTCTCCACAGACATCTACTTCCCTTGCCTTTTTATGAACTTAGGAGAACTCTGGTCACCTGATGTGAATGCTGGTGAAATTCTGACCCTGTCTCTTCTTCCTTTTTTAAGGTTAGAGAGAGATATGCCAGCATACCCTTTGCTTAGATCTCCTTTTTACCTTCCTCTGCCGTAGTCCCATGGTATTCATCATTACTGACTTTCATTTCATGTGATGATAAGGGTTTTGCTTTTTGTTTTTTTGTTTTTTTTCCAGAACTCTCTAAGGCAGAAGCACTTATAAAGATGACAATGCTGACATTTACTGACTGCTTACTTTGTGCCAAGTACCATGCTAAGCATTTTACTTGCATTGCTTCATTTAAGTCTTAAGTAGTTAATATTATTATCCCCATTTTGTCAGTGAAGAAACAGGCACAGAAACAAATAATTTGCCAAGGTTACTCAGCTTCTAAGCGATGGTCTAGGATTCACTGTGGGCGTCTGACTGCAGAGTCCACGTGCTCTCTCAGCCTTCTTCACCACCTCCCATAACTGGAATCACATCCTAAATTATAAATGAATCCTTTTCAGGCAGCAGCAGCCCTTCTAGTTCCTTGTTCTCCTCAGTAAAGCCCTATTTGCCAAGAATGAATGAGTGAATGATTCACAAGTCACCAATTTGATAGAGAAAATAGATACATATGTAAATAACACTGAATAAGGTTCTGTGTGACAAGGACTTAGGAACTTCTAAAACACCTGTAATTGTCTTTTTCTTGTCTATTGCCTTGTCCTTTCTTCATACCACTAGTGTCTAGCACATAGCAGGTACCCTATATCTGTTATATAAATGATTCTGGTAGGTACAAATGAATAAAGCCTGTTTGTTGGGTCATAAATGTAGCTTAATTTTATAGGACTTTGGGGGTTTTGTGGTTGAAGTGAAACAGGAGGGTGGAAATATACCACTGCAAGAATATGGAGTACTTTAGAATAACATCTACGAGTATACCAATAAGTATCTATTGAGAGCCTGGTATTTGGTAGGTACTGTGTTAAGCAGATGTATAACCGTGTGCACATCAGGCAAAGTTCTTCTCATGGAGCTTATGATCTTTGTGAAGCAAGTTATTTAGTTTCATTTTATAGTGAGTAAATTGAGACAAGGGGATAAATTTCCCAAGGTCATCTACTAAGTCTTTGGTAGCTTAACCTCTGTAAATCATCACCTACTGCCGCCATTTAGCCATGAAATCAGCTTTAGTTATTAAGGTACGAGTTATTTCTAGTCTTATTCTGTTTAATTTTAACAAGTAAAAAAGATTATGCATTATGTAATACTCCTGGTGGTGTTTGTTTCTAACAAAATAACAATTCATCTTCTCAGGTGTAATCATTTTATATTAGTACGCGGTCTGACAATTAAGTTCACAAACTCATCCTACAAAAAGTGCTACACACCTCATTGCTGAATATCACTAAAGTAACCTTTGAAGTACTCCCCTTGGGAAGCTCTGCACCAACTCCAGCATCTCGTTCAGCCTTCAAAGCAATTTTGGAACTCTTTTTCTGGAATGGCCATCAGAGCTGTCGTCGTATTACCCTTGATGTCCTGAATGTCATCAAAATGTCTTCCTTTCAGTATTTTCTTTATCCTCAGGTAAAGAAAGAAGTCATTGAGGGCCAGATCAGGTGAGTAGGGAGGGTGTTCCAATACAGTTATTTGTTTACTGACTAAAAACTCCCTCACAGACAGTGTCATGTAAGCTGGTGCATTGTCGTGATGCAAGAGCCATAAATTGTTGGTGAAAAGTTCAGGTCATCTAACTTTTTCATGCAGCCTTTTCAGCACTTCCAAATAGTAAACTTGGTTAACTGTTTGTCCAGTTGGTACAAATTCATAATGAATAATCCCTCTGATATCAAAAAAGGTTAGCAACATGGTTAAAACAAGTTCGCAAGCTTAATTGTCAGACCTCGTATACAAAGTAGTACTGAGTCGGCCGAGTGTATACACCTAAAATTATAGAAATATCAGCATCAGGGGTAAGCATAATAGATTTTTGTCTGAAAGAGGGAAGGAAGTGAAAGGGAAGGAATTGGGAGGGAGGACTGGAACATGTGAAAAAGTCGTAATCATTCTATTGAATAATTTTCTAATTTAACAAAACATTTGGGCTTTCCACCAATGTTATCATGATGATAATTTATCAAAGGAGACCCTTCTGTGCTAAAAGCAACTAATGAAACGGGGGGAGAGAAGATGAGGTTTTTCTTTTTAAAATTTAAAACCCTGATCCAGGAAGCCTTGGGAAACAGAACTTGTGAGATTTACAAACTGATTTAGTTGCACAAGTCGACAGATTTTAAGAAGCACCATTATGTGCAGAATAGGAACTAGATAATAGGAGGAGACATTTAACTATAAAAGAAATAAGCAAAATGGTCTCTTACCCTCAAATCTGTTAGGCATACCTGCAAGAAATTACTTCTGAAAAGTATCTAAATAATATTTAAAATGAAAAAATTAGAAATAACCCAAATGCTCACCATCATGAAAATGGATCAGAAAATTGTTTATACATACAATGGAATATTACCTTATAATAATAATATCTGATATAGCTATACACTACAATATGGATGAATCTTAGAAAACACAATATTGAGTGGCAGGTTTAGAAGGTTATAAACAACCTGAAACCCTTTCAATAAAGTTAAAAAAAAAACAAAACAAAAAACTAAAGCTAAATCTATTGTTTAGGCATCTGTATATTTGTAGTGATATTTTTTAATTAAGGTAACAATTGACACCAAATTCAGAAGTGGTTGCACAGCAGGAAAGATCCATGCTGGGCTCTTTCTCAGAAGATGCCCACTTATTAAAAACCTGATCTAAATGTATAGGGGTGACTAAGTGGAATATATGGTTTGTGAAGCATTAAGATATACATTGTAAAAGCTTTTTTCTTCAAATCTGAATTTGTTGAAATTCACGTTTAGGAAATTTCATGAGGACCTCGCCTGTGTTTTTTTGTTTATTTCTTTTCATTATCCCTGAATAAAACATAATCATTAGGGTGGATTGTTGAAGTTGCAAAGCATAAACGAAAACATGGACTTTGGGACATCCAGACAGAAACAGCCTGGAATCCCAGATCTGCTGCTTGCTAATTAATCTTCAGCCAGTCACTTGGCTTACCTTTGGTTTTCTGGTATGTGAAGAGGGGATATCAAGTATCTACTACGCAGGATTCTTGTGAGGATTTGCTATGGTATTTATAAAGCATCTCACAGAAAATAGAAATTCAATAAATAATAGCTACCTTAAGTAATAATTTTTCCACATTGTATAACAGGGACCTTGGGCATAACAAATCAATCTGTCTTATAATAGTAACTGAGTAAATATACTTTAAAAGGAATGCAACTTCTAACTTGAAATGTAAATCTCATTTGCTTTGAATCAGTCATAATGTGGGAAATTTGGGCTGTGTAAGCAGCTAGATCATGGTATTATTCAGATCATCATCTTGGATTAGAACTTCACATAAGCCTATTCTGTTTTAGGGCCACTCTGTACTCCAGCCCTTCTCACAACTATCTTACAAATATGTACCTTTGTTCACAAGTGGGGTCAAGTGAAAAAATAGTTCAGTATATTTTACAATTAGTATGTTTATGAGAAAAAAATGAGAATATGAGAAAAAAAGTTCAAGGTTTGTATGTCTTACTGATGACTTAATATTACCTTTATATTCTAAGCTACCTTTATATTCTAAGCTAATATGTTTACTTAGTAAAGACCCACGTATAAAAGCAGCACTAAGCAATATTTAGAATTATTTTATTAGTCTTCTGCAACTAGTGCTTGTTTTCATAGTAAATTCATTGCTTGTGAGCAATGAGCAAATGTTTGTGCTGAAGACTCACTAGTGTTTACCTGCAAACAGGTAGAACCTGATAATGGAAGTACAGGTTTCCCTGCCTACCCACAGATCTCATTTCTGAAATGGATGCTAATGCCTCCTCAAACTGGTAGGCCTGGGAAACTCAAGGGTAACCAGTGCAGGAAGATTTTTCTCTCCTTGGCAACAGTTTTAGTTGCTTTGGCCTGTCCTCCCTGTGTCCTCTAACTGGAGAGAGGACCTTTGGAAGGAAGATTAACCGGGCTTCTCTGCTTATTAACCTAGACATTCTTATGCTGGTATGTTGTAATCAATCCGAATCTTCTGTTCAGAGTTAGTAAATGCTTATTGGTTGGTTGGTGGAAAGAGTTTGTCATGGTTTGTGTGATAGGCTGAAATTGGGGTATTGGTGGACCCCAGGTAACCCCAGAGCATTCAGATTTATTCATGTATTCACTGTTCTATTTTTTAAGAATATGTCAGTGACCTGGAGTGCTGATGTCATATGTACAGAGATCCAGGACTTTAGCATTGTGGGTCCAGGAACTATTCAGTGTAAGTTTAACTTAAAGGTTTTAATGACTACTTACTATGTTTTGAAGTATTGCATGGCTTAAAGTGAAACTGTAAACTACCCCCTTTAAGCTTTAATGTATAAGATGGAAATATGTCTAGCTAGAAAGAAATCAAACTGTAATTAATTGTGAAAGTGTTCGGTGAAGGCTTGTGTTCAGTATTTGGATATGCCAACCCTGCTTCTTTGAAAAAGTGATCTTGTCTTACTGCTACATGCCCAGTGCCTAGATTTCTGCCTGGCACGTGGAGTACTCTCAGTGAATATTTACTGAATGAATGAATGAATGAATGACTAACAAATAACTCTGGGTGCAGATGTAAGATAATCTTGAAAGAGATTTGAAAAGAAATTAAGAAACCTGGAATATTTTATTTTCCTTAGTAACTTGCTTTAAATACACATGTACTTACATGCATTCTTATATATTGTGCCAGTTTGTCTTCCTCTAACAATATGAAAAATGCCTGTTTACCTACAGAATCTAGTTCTCAGCATTTTTTCTTTGAGCTCAGTCTCAAATTAGGATTAAGCATTTATAAAATTTTAATAAACTCAGGGAGAATTTTTTTTTTAGTTCTCGAAATTAGTAAGTCTAGGTATATCCCTCTGATAAGAAACCTCTAAAATTAAATAAATCACCTTGGGATGATTAAAACCAGACTCTTAAATAGAAAGAACACTTGTTTTCAATAGTCCAAAACATTTTCAAAGAAATCTTTATTATCCCTTATCTCCTTGTTATTTATGTAGCTCAGAAAGCAAGTACCTAACTTTTTGCTACCAAGATATAAATGCCTCATTGGATAATGTAGATGTGCGTGGGGGGGTGAGGAGGTGGGGGGTCGGGGGGGTTAGATGGTTGGTTGAAGAGAATATGATAATGTGCCGTTTAGGATATTCCAGCATGGGAAAAATTTTTAAATATAACAGTTTTGTCTTCTGATTATAAACATAATGCATGTTTAATGCAGAAACTTGGTAAATACAATATCAAAAGGAGGGGAGTTGCTATTAATTGGGAAGGATTTTACTTTTTAAAAAAATATTACATTTGCTGGGGTAACATTGGTTAATAAAATTATATAGGTTTCAAGTATACACTTCTATAATACATCATCTGTATATTGCATTGTGTGGTCACCACCCAAAGTAAAATCTTCCGTCATCATATTTTTGACCCCCTTTACCCTCTCCATTCTTCCTCCTTTACCCCTTCCCTTCTGGTAAACACTAAACTGTTGTCTGTGTCTATGAGTTTTTGTTTTTTGCTTTCAGTTTTATATTCCACATATGAGTGAAGTCATATGGTTCTCGACTTTTTCTGTCTGACGTATTTCGCTTAGCATGATATTCTCAAGATCCATCCATGTTGTCACACATGGCAGTATTTCATCTTTTCTTATGGCTGAGTAGTATTCCATTATATACGTGTACCACATCTTCTTTATCCAATCATCTATCTAAGGACACTTCAGTTTCCATGTCTTGGCTGCCATAAATAATGCTGCAATGAATATAGGGGTACATATATCTTTATGAATAAATGTTTTCAAAATTGGGGGTAGATACCCAGACGAAGAATTGCTGGGTCATATGGTAACTCCAGTTTTAATTTTTTAAGGAAGCTCCATACTGTTTCCCATAGTGGCTGCACCAATTCATTCCCACCGGCAATGGACTGAGTGAGGGTTCTTTTTTTCTCCACAACCTCTCCAAAATGTGTTATTACTTGTCTTGTCGATAATAGCCATTCTGACAGGTGTGAGGTGGTATTTCATTGTGGTGTTGATTTGCATTTCCTTATTAGCTAGTGAAGTTGAACATTTTTTCATACATCTGTTGGCCATTTGTATATCTTCTTGGGAGAAGTGTCTGTTCAGGTCCTCTGTCCATTTTTTAATTGGATTGTTTGTTTTTTTGTTGTTGAGCTGTATGAATTCTTGAGCTATGTGTGTGTGTGTGTGTGTGTGTGTGCGCACACACACACACACACACATAATATATATTTATTTTAAATTGGGGAATTCGGGAGGGGAACAGCATTGGGGGACTCGGGGGAGGAGAACAGACAAGTTGCTGACCTTTTGTTCTTCAGTCTAGTTGTGGAGGACGTCACTTCACTGGCCCATGTTGGTATTATTGCGCTTTTCCCGGGTGAGGCAGTCGCTCACTCGCCATTGGATGGCCCCTCACAGTGGCCCATGGCAGCTCACAAAAGCTCACACCAGCTGCCGGCCAGCCTCACTACAGCCTACGGCATCGCCGGCGACTCAGCCCAGCTCCAGGTCGAGCTGTTGTTCATCATCTTAGCTGTAGAGGGTGTAGCGTCACTGCCCATGTGGGATCCAAACCGGGGCACTGCTGCTCAGAGCTGGCATCCCAAGCCAACTCTTAACCAACACGCCACTCGGCCGTCCTTCTTTATATATTTTGGATAGTAGCCCATGTTGGAGGTGTTATTTGCAAACATATTCTCCCATTTGGTTGGTTGCCTTTTTGTTTTGTTGATGGTTTCTTTTGCTATGCAGAAGCTTTTTAGATTTATATAGTCCCATTCATTTATTTTTGCTTTTACTTCCCTTGCCTTTGAGGTCAAATTCATAAAATCCTCTCTAAGACCAAGTTCCATAAGTTTTGTACCTATATATTTTATTTTATATTTTCTTCTCTATATTTTATTTTAGATCTTAATTTAGGAGCTTGATCCATTTTGAGTTAATTTTTGTGTATGATGATAAAGAGCAGTCTTGTTTCATACTTTTGCGTGTGGCTTTCCAGTTTTCCCAGCACCATTTATTGAAGAGGCTTTCTTTTCTCCATTGTATGTTTATGGCTCCTTTGTTGAAAATTATTTGCCCATATAAATGTGGGTTTATTTCTGGGCTCTCAATTTTGTTCCATTGTTCTGTGTGTCTGTTTTTATTTTTTTAACTTCAAGGTTTTTTTTCTTGCATTTCTGTCCAGTCTAAAAAATTCAGGCCTTTGTACCTTGGAGAAGGAAATTATACATGCCTGAGAATATGGTATTTAAATTGAAAAATCTGCTTTAGCTTTTCCTAAAACACCACCTTTTACAGAGTAAAGAATTTTAATAGGTATGTAAGGATAAAAAATAGTGGTGAATTATGTGCTTGTTGAATTAATCTAACTGCCTCTTTTACCATCTTTGCTATGGAGTATTACCCAGTGTTAATTGTCCTCCTGTTATCCAGCTTTCACCCAAAGTGAGGGGAATTGATGAGGATATGTGCATTGTGTTATGTCTGATCACGGTTTGACTAGCACAGTCTGAAAGTGGGTTGTGCAGGATGAGAGCGAGCAGCCTAATTGCTCCCCCTGCATCAGCAGCATCTATAAAGCATCCTGGGAATTGCTCGCCCTACGTTCAGAGCAGCTGGTCACATGAGCCTGAATTTTCAGTTCAGTTCATTAGTCAGCCATTTTGGTCAACACCCTGCTTACTGCGCACAACCAATCCTATTAGAACTCAGCATCCCGGCTCATCTGAGCAGATCCTGGAAGTGATTTCCACAGTTCAGAATTTTTTTAAAGCTAAATTGAAAATACCAGCTTATTTTTCATTCTTTTTCTTTTTCTTTTGTATTTTTTTTCTCCACCAAGAAGGAAGATTTTTCACTTATTCATGCAGAGGCCAGTTTTTAAAGCCCGCTAAGGTGGCATCGACTGTGCAGGATTTATAGCCTATAGCTCAACTGAAAAAGAACGGGATAGGGAAGGGAAGATAAAAGGACAGAAGCTGAGAGAAGACAAGCATCATCTTATTTTGCTATGTGGTAGGAACTCTGTATGAGAAAAGATAGCATAATATTTTTATCTTGAACAGTTGGTTCATAAGCCATAAGGTATTTTTCCTTGTGTGTGTGTTTTTTTTAACCTCCCCCACCCCTTTTCTTGAGAGCTTTGTTCCAGCGCTTTGGATTTGGGGTTTTTTTGGTGAAGAGGTTTTATTTATTTGTGTGTGTGTGTGTGTGTGTGTGTGTGTGTGTGTATTGTGGTCCCAGCTGAGTCATCATGTCTGCCCTGACGCCTCCAACCGATATGCCAACCCCCACCACTGACAAGATCACACAGGCTGCCATGGAGACCATCTACCTTTGCAAATTCCGAGTGTCTATGGATGGAGAATGGCTCTGCCTGCGAGAGCTGGATGACATCTCACTTACGCCTGACCCAGAGCCTACCCATGAAGGTATGGTCAGATCTCACCCTCCAGTATCTCACCGGCGTCCTCATTGTTCCGATGGGCTGGGAGGGTCAGGGAGAGGTAGGAAGAGCCTGTACTCTAAACTCGACACTGTTAACAACCCTGTAAACCTTCCATCCTGTCTACCCCCCAGCTCCCCTTTTCTACTGGGAAAAAATATTTTTCCTTCTCCCCTGAGGTGTCCTTTCAAAAGTGCTGGTCTTCTTTATAGAGTTCTTTGTCTTTAAGCCTCTAAAGAAAATGTTTGAGGTCACTTATCACATCTGACCCTAATCGATAATGAAAAGGCTATTAATTTTAATTATATACTAAACTATTACAGAAATCGCACTGATCTTTAATAGAGTGAGTTAAAACAGTGTGACTATTATTATAGGATTGTACATGATACAATTAAAATACTCTCGGGGTATCCTATCACCTGGATGTAATGTTAACCAGGCTATGATATCTAGAAAAATATTTGGACAGACATTATTGTTTTTTAATAATATGGATTATTAGGTTAGGCAAGAAAGCAGTTTTTACATTCAGTGCTCAGTTAATGAATATAGACACTTAAAAAAAGCATAATGCCTGAAAAAGTTAAACATGATTAATAAGGTAATCTCTGCTCATGGAATCTATTAGCTATTATTGCTTTTTGTAAGTTATTTGTGGTAACTATGATGACCCACTTGAAATTTCCACTGTCAGTACCTTTGAGGCCTTTGTGGTCTCTTGACTTGTGACTTTCTCCCAGGACCTTTTCTAAATGGTGACAGGTTTGTAGCCTCTTCCCCTTAATTCTCTTAACTTAGTACCATAAGGAAGAGAATGAATTTTAGTCATAGCCTCAAATTGCTTTGTTTTTTTATGTAGTAGTGGCTTCTTAGCTACTGTTTATTTTGTACTGTTAAAATGAAGACAGAAATGCTCACGTATGAAGAGAAATTCTTTATAAACACCTTTCTGATGTTTAGGCCTATCTACAGGACAGAGGGCAGAAGATGAAATGCGCATAGCAGATTGCATTAGGAAAAGTGATTCCTTGCCCTTGACCTTGCCCTGCAATCTTACCATGACTCAGATTTCACTCATTGTGTCTGATAAGGATTTTATTTTTCCAGTTAGACTTAGCCCTGTAAAGTATTGGAAAGGGCTAGCTAGCATCACAGAACACAAAACAGTCTTTTGGGGTGTGTCTTTCGGGGCAATGTTTAAGTAGTTTTTAAGACCCTCTGTATATTTGAACAGTTGCTTTGTCCGTGGGACACTTCCGTTGGCTATAAGTTTTAGAATGTGCACAGGGGTTCGAAGACATCATCTGGAGTTCTTTCTATACAATGACGGTACTATTTAAAACAGCCTTTAGGGATGAAAAATACATTTTTAGAAGGCTACCAAGAAGTCTTTTAGCAAATGCCTCAATGTACATATTTTATTTTAAAAAATATCTCCATCCATTTTGAAAGTCATACAATATGAAATATTCCCTTAATTATAAAATCCAGTGTAAAAAAAGGCCAGTGTATTAGTGCCTCAAAAATAGTTTTGAACAATTTTAGTACTTTGAATATATATTTGGTTTTTCATCAAGACTCCTATGAGTGAGCAAAAGTGAGCTGTTTGGTTCATGTAAACATTTATAGTGGTGCTGTTTAAGTTCATGGAGAAATCGGCAACAGAAAATGTATGAGGGCTGCAACCTGAACTATAAGTGTCATATCCTTTCATTAAGGAAAACAGACAAATAAGTTCCCAGCACCTTACAATCAACTATAGAGGATGTGAAGGAAAAATAGAGAAATGCTGACAATGAATTTTGAAGTTTTGCCTTAAACTTGGCAAGAGAAGTAAGAATTTGAAATGGTTAGATATGGAAATAATAGAAGAAAGCCCAGGCCCAAGCAGGCACCTGTAGGTTAGTGATCTAGGAAACTAGGTGGCGCTTTACAGGTCCTTATCTCCTTGCTCCACTGGCTAACTCTGGATGTATACACAGTCATTTGGACCCAAGAAGTGTCTGCTTTCATATTAATACTAATGACAACTGTTAGGTTTAATTTAGCTATCAGCATTTAAGTGGTGGTCACCAAGCCAGTGGTAATGCGAGTCTCATCTTGTTGACAAAATGGAGTCCCTGGTGCCTGGACACACAGGAGTATTGACAGAATGCTTCCTGGCTGAGCCAAAGAGAGAAAGATACCTGATCACACAAATCGTGCACTGGGGCCCCCTAGCTCCCGCAATAGAAAATGGGCAGAAAGCATAATGTGCCCTCTTAAGACGATAATATAGACAGTGTAGCCTCAGCAATAGAAGCTTTACGGTTTCCAACTTTTGTTTTCTGATAACAGAGTTCCTGCCTTTCACTGTGCAGCCCACAGTGTAGGCCTGGATCTAGAGTTTCTGCCCAGCTTAACCTTTAAACACATGGGAGTAAATAAAAACTTTCTCTTCATTATTTTTATGCCCATTGGTAGTCAAGTTAGTGATCTCTCTCTTTTTAAATACACTTTTTAAAAAAACCAGGAGGAGCAAATCTATAAATCTTTGGTTGTAAGTAGATTTCCCCCAAAGACAAGAGCCTAAGATTGATTCCACAGGAAAGAAGAAAGTTCAGGAACGGCTTTATCCAATAAATGAGACGGGCTGGACCCTGTACAATAACTAAGTGATCACCAAGCAGATGTGGCAAGGAGGGCATTTCAAACAGGGCATAGTGAGCTGGCTGAGCTGGGGCATAGCAGCTAGTTAGTAGGGCTATCTACCTGATTGTAAATCAGGGGGATTAAATGAGATAATTAATGTAAAGTGCCCTATAAACATTAGTTATTTGTGTAATAGTTATTCATGGAGCAGTAGTTTAAATTGTAACAGTTTAAGCCACATTCATAAATATATTACCATTTCAATGTATATTTCTGTTTTTATATCTAACCTTCTGGAGCAGTCTAAACTCACTGTTTACCAGACACACTAAAAATGAATATTAGTAGCTTAAATTCATGTTTTAGTATTAAATAAAACTCAGTTATCAAGAAATACTTGTTTTCCTAGTAACCTTCTTTTAAAGATGGGGGATCTGATATTGAGAAGTGATGCAAGATGTTCAGTTTAATAAAATATACCATTTGGTTACAAAGACAACTGTAAGTCTTGAAATTACTTTTTAACTTAGAAAACTTCCTTGTCATATACAGATAATAAGAGACAAACTATAAAGAAATGATATATTGGGCAGACACATTGAGAAGAGAACCCTTCTCAAGTCTTTGATTTTAGAGACACTGTAGAGAACTATGTGATGGCAGACTTCGTACATGCTGTTATTGCATAGCTACAGTTTTTCCCTGGTAGTTGCTTTAGTTTTCATTTAGGATATCTGACATTCATACTGTAATGTATAGAGAATGTATATGAAACATCTGTGTGTATAGAAATAGTACTGCACTGCACACAAGGAATGTGTTTTAGTCTGTCAGTTGGTTAGAAATACTTATTGGGCATCCCTTGATGCAAAATCCAGTTCTAGGGACTAAAACAGGCCTTGCCCTCAGTGAGTTCCCTGTCAAGATAAAGAAATGAAACAAAGATGACAGAGGCTGCTATAAAACAAATGTGAACTGCTTAATTGCCAAAGGACAACTCTGTTTCTTAGGAACTAGGACATGGAGTTCAAAGCCACACAGCGTTTAGAGTGATCACATTTCCCAAAGGACAGTGGGTGCAGATTTGGGATCAGGTTTTTCCATTCAATAGGGAATACTCTACAGATATGATATAAGCAGGGGAAAATTCCCTGGAGATGAAATGAAAAGTGTTTGCTATTCATTGACTGTGGGAGGTGTCTGGTGCTGAGATAACTCCAGTGACATTTACTAAGGTGTTTTTACTCATTAATATTGCTGCATGCTAGTGTACCCCATCCTGCCTGGGGACTGCATGTTTTAATGAAAAAAGTGCACATCCCAATGGGCATTTTGGCAGGAGAAGCCAAATGGCTGTTTACCAAGAAACTTCATAGCATGAATTCACTCCAGTCTAATGCAGGGCTTCTAATCCTGGGATCCACGATCCTAAAAATAATATACAAAATCTTATATCTGTCATTTTTTTCTGGGGGACAATCCTTAGTGTTCATTAGAACCCCCAAAGGAAAAAAAGTAATTCTTAAAAAATGTTCAGTTTTTATCATAAGATCAGTCCCTTGGCCCGTCATTCAACATACATTTAAGTGTCCCACTTATAATTTATGCCCCACACTGCACTAGCTCCTAAGGTACAGCACTGTGAGCAAACCTAGTCCTCTGTATTTTTTTACCTCATTGACAGTGGGGGTGGGGGCAGGGTACTTCAAAAAAGTATGATGGCAGTTGTTGCCATATAATGGTATAGAGCCAAAAATCTAATCTTAGGGAGATCCAGGGAAGATTTCCAGTTGAAGTAATGTTTGAGGTCAGATCTAAAAGGTGTGCAGGAGTTTTCTGGGCATTAACTGGAGGCAGTGGGATGGAGTAGGGTGAGGTAGGGAGACAGCACTTATAGAGACCCAAATGCCAGAACTGGAAGATTTTCAGTATGTATTTTCAGCCCCTTTCCAAATTTCCTTTCCATTAAATTTGTTCAGAAATCAAATCCTTTCCACCTCTTTGATCAGAAATATTAATAAAGCCACATGCTGTACTCTGAGCAAAATGGTAGGGGTAGTGATAAAATAGTAGATTTTCTTTTTCTCTTCTGGTTGTACACAATGTTAATTTTTTAACATTAAAATCTGAAGTATTTTAACAGTGAATAAGTTCATTATATGTGTGCATTTCTATACTTTAATAAAATAAGGGTATAGTAAATCATATAATAAGACTTAGCTAGAATCATTTCTCCCAATTAATAGAAAAATAAAACAACTATTACTATTAATATTGAATAGCAGTAACATACAAATTTGTGACTGGGCTTCCTATTTTCACTTATTTATGTGTGAACCTTCCCTTATCTTTTTGATGACGAACATGTATTTCGTCTACTAAGAAAATTATAAGCATGTAATGCTCAAATTGACATTCGAGGGTATGAGTATAAGTGGTAGAGCCAGGATTCAAACACGGGCAGCCACAGTTAACCTGTGACACAGCACCCCTGTACCAGAATTCAGTGAGCATAAGTCCAACAACAGACCTTTGTGTAATAAGGAATGTCTTCTTCCCAGTTTCTGGTGACATATTTCTAGCAGTTATGTACACAGTTGAACACAGCATTGGCCAGCTAAAGTCCAGTGAGCATCCAAATGAGGCCAAAAGCAAGCCATTTGGGGCAAATATTTACATGGTTGTGCAGATGCTGCCAAACAGCAAAAATGGCACATTGCTGAAACTGACATGGCTGGCAGGCAGCACCTTTATGTGCTAAATTTAAAGTATTTTTTTTAATCTTCATTTTCATATAATGTTATCATGAAAATCTTTTAACATAATTTTTCCTACAGTTCAGATTATTTACTTTTGCTAGATATCCAGAAAGGGTATTATTATTACATGTGCAGAAAAGGAATTTATTAGTAATCATATGGCAAAAACATTAAGTTTTTTACTTATTGCCATGTAGTACCTGGAAATCTATCTATTCTCCTCTAAAACACTCAAACTTTTATTTTTTTACAACGTTATTGATTATACTTTTTATCCCTCAAAGTGACAACTCCCCTCCCCCATCCACCGCCCCACTCCCCCTCCAATATCATACATATCTATTACAATTCCGTTGACTCCATTCCCGCACTATACTTCATATCCCGTAACTATATATATATTCAATTACAGTTGACATACAATATTATACAACATCAGCATCAGGTATACAGTGCAGTGATCAAGCCTCTACCCCATCTATGAAGTGGTATCCCTAACAAGACATGTGACCATCTGACACCCTACAAGATATTTACAGCATTATTAATTATATTCCCTGAACTGTCTTTCATATCCCTGTGGCAATATTGTAGTTACCCATTTATGCTGTCTAACCCCTTCCCCTTCTCCCTCATCCCCACCCCTCTCCCAACTAGCAATCATCAGTTGTTCCTCTATATTTCTGAGGCTATTTCTGTTTACTTTGCTCATTCATTCAGCTTTTTAGATTCCACATATAAGTGAGGTCATATGGTATTTGTCTTTCTCTGACTTATTTCACTTAACTTAATAGTCTGTAGGTCCATCCATATAATTGCAAATTATACGATTTCATTCTTCTTATAATACTCCATTGTATAACTGTACCACAGTTTCTTAACCCAGTCATCTACCTATGGTCATTTTGGTTGTTTCCAAGTCTTGGCTATTGTAAATAGCGCTGCAGTAAACATAGGGGTGCATATATATTTTTTTTTATTAAATTATTTTTTATTATGAAATACACATTTTTTAGAATTAGTTTCAGCTGTACAACACAGTGCAATAGTTATACTTTTTACCCCTC
>NW_017731736.1:898009-908146 GCF_001890085.2 Hipposideros armiger | reverse complement strand
GATTTCTGAATATTAATTTTGTATCCTGCTACATTACTAAATTCATTTATCAGTTCTAACAGTTTTTTGGTGGAATCTTTGGGATTCTCTCTATATAGTATCATGTCATCTGCATATAATGACAATTTTACTTCCTCCTTTCCAACTTGGATGCCTTTTATTTCATTTTCTTGTCTGATTGCTGTGGCTAGAACTTCCAGAACTATGTTGAACAGAAGTGGTGAAAGTGGGCAGCCTTGTTGTTCCTGATCTTAAGGGGAAAGCTTTTAGCCTTTCCCCATTGAGTACGATGTTTGCTGTGGGCTTATCATATATGGCCTTTATTATGTTGAGATATGATCCCACTATTCCCACCCTGCTAAGAGTTTTTATCATAAATGGCTGCTGGATTTTGTCAAATGCTTTTCCTGCATCTATTGATATGATCATATGATTAAAAAATATGGAGCGCTTCATGAATTTGCGTGTCATCCTTGCACAGGGGCCATGCTAATCTTCTCTGTATCATTACAATTTTAGTATATGTGCTGCTGAAGTGAGCACTTAAAGTATTGCTTAAACAGATGTACAAAATGATATGAAAAGCTGTTGTCATAGCAGTAGTGTTCATAATTATGGATTGTTTGAAATAGCAGCTATTATACATTGAATTCTTACTCTTTAGCCAAGCATTCCTCTGCCCTTCTTTAGGTGATCTTACTTATCCAGTGTTTTTTCAAACTCTTTTTCAGTACTTACCTATTCCAGCCGGGCTGTTGTTTCTGCACTTCGCCAAAACCCTGATTATTCTTGTTACACTGTTCCCTCTTGAGATTGCTCATGTTGACATTAAATCAGGAAAGGGAAAGGACCCGTGACTCCCTTCGTCCACAAGGCCTTCTCTAATAATCCAACACCCTCATCTCCTGAATCATTGGGTACTGTGTGTCACTTGATTGAATGCACTTGTACTCACTCTCCCGTGACTTATTTATGTATTTTAATCCATGTGGTTCCTCTTTTGCATCCTTCAGAAGGCCTCACAGCGCTGTGTATTGTGTATGATAGATATCCAGCACACTTTAAGTGAACTCATTAATGCCCCATAACCCTAGAAAATAATGCATTTTAAAATAAAAGATTATTGGAATACCTTCCCTCCATTGCACACAATTTATGGTTTCTAGATTTTTAATTTTTTATTTCTTTTTTAATCATTTGTTATATTCCAGACTAACTGTGTCTTATTTAGAAAATAGAAGTTTACATAAATTACAATATAATTTACTGTTTAAAATATCCATGAATAATATGTAGTGCTGATGAAAAGTATGAGAAGACTCAGGCAGGGGCTCTGCTAGCAGAGTATTACAATGGTACAGCCTTTTTGGAAATCACTTTATCAGTGTGAATCGAGAACCTTAAAAAAATTAATTCCCAGTGATTATATCAGACATCTATCCTAAGAAAATAATCAGAGAGATAGAGAAAAAGTTTGCATGTGTATATTTATCATAGTATGGTGATTTATTGTAGCAAAGCCTTAAAAGCAACTTTAATAACCTAACAGGAAAATTGTTCAATAAATTGTAGAACATCTGTACAATGAGCACTAAAAATGGTGTTATGGAAGAATAACGGCATAGGGTATTGTTTAGAATATAATTAAGTCGTGTACACTATGATCACAATTTGTTATAAATGTAGGTATACATACACGCAAGTAAAAGGAAATGTACCAAAAATGTAAAAAGTGATTATTTCTGGACAGTGGAACTACAGGTGATTTTTGTGATATTTTTCAAACTTCTTTATGTCTTTCAAATATTCTACAAGAGCATATATTAATATATAATCAGAAAAAATGCTATTTTTTTTAAGAAAAAAGCTTTATGAAAACTACAGGTATGCAATCATCCACTCATCTGACTCACATTTATTAAATACCATTCGTGACAGAGTTTCACACAGCCATGAACCAGAGCAGTCGCTTAAAAGTGGAGCCACTGCTTTGGATTCAGTTTCCAATATAATTTTTGTCTATTTGTAGTCGACATTTTGGATTTTTCCAGGTCACAGACCTGTGTTTACTTACTGCCATGCTTTGATTTCAGAGCAGTCTAAATGCTGCGCATAGTGTTCGGGGCAACCCACAGTGCCTGCACTTAGTGCGTTCGGTACAGTATTTGAGTTATTCCCTCCCTAAGTGTTCAGTAAAGAACACCTGAGTTGTTAGGATTCTTTTGTTGTTGTTTTTTCCCCCCCACAGAATCATGTTGTTGTTCTTTGCTTTCTGTATGGCATGCCTCCTTTTGTCATCTGCCCTTGGTGAAATTACTGGAACATTTGTTGCTCCGCCCGGTTAGCCTCAGATTTACATTATCAGGTTCTCTGGGTGATTACATTACGTGCACAAGGCGGTCTTTGTGAACTTCTCAAAGCGAGAAGGTGGTAGCTTTTTATACTATCTCAGACACCTACCGGGCAAAGTTCTTTGGACATAGTTCATCCCAACTCGTTGCTCTTCTCTGGGAATAGCCTGGCTAGACAGCCTTTCAAGGTAAGTTTTACCCAGTCTGGGATTTTTGTAAAATCCTAAACTGGGAGGAGATATTAGCAGAGTTTCATTTGCACCCCAGTCTGTATTTAAGTCTTACAAGAGCTACATGATGCCTCTAGGCTGACTGTAGCATGCTCTCCCTAAAATCAGCTTTCTCCTTCCCGTTTCAGGTTTACTTTCACTTTTTTCCCAATCCCTTAACACTCCTGCACTACTGTCCACTTTAGTGCACTGCCTTTAATCACAGTGCCGTATTGTCTTTCCTCTCTATTGGTGAGCCCTTTCTGGATCTTTCTTAGAACAGAGCTTTTACTGTAATCTTTAATTTGTGCCTTTCCTAATAGAGTTCATGTTAACTCTTTGGATTATCAGCTTCCAACACCAAAAGGTCATTTGTCCTAAATTAATCACTGACATATGTATCATTTTCATGAGGTAAACGCTGTATCAGAATTAGATAACTACTGCTCAGTGATGGAACTCAGATTGGAATTCAAGTTGTCGATTCCTAGGCCAGGTGCCTATGAGACCTGGCTGGAAAGAGAGCAAGTGCTGTCATTCGAGAGAATGGACACAATTCTCTGCTCTTCAGTTGTAGTTCTGTATTGTTTTGTTTTGTTTCTTTTTGTTGATGTCCCCTTTTTGGGGGGTGGTGGTAGAGAGTGTAGTGGGGTACAATTTTCCATTTTGGTTCCTCCAACCCCTCACCAATTGACTGACTGCTACGAAGTACTTTTGAGTACAGGGGTGTAAATACTAAAATCTGTTCCCTTGCAATTTTTGGTATTTGAACTTTTCTAGACAACACGTAGAAGGATTTGATGAGCTTGGAAGCATAACTATGGAGGAACAGTGAAACAGACTTGTTGCCAAATGGCCCCTAAATAATTATTGATTTTTCATCATAAATAAATATTCCCCAAATAAAATGTACATGTCAGTGTAGTGAAAATAATAGAGTTCTTTTAGAAAATATATTTGGTGTTGTTTTATATATATATATATATATATATATATGACATACATATTTATATATATAACAATACCATATATATGAAAACTTTATTTTTCTAGTTATAGAAAAATTGTAAGCATTATAGAATACAGAAAAGTAGAAAATACAAAATAGTATAATTCATCTAAAATGCTAATACCTATCAATAACCACTGATCAGATTAATCACCAGATTTTCCTTTTTTAATATATACACACAGAGTTCACCTACAAGCTCACACAATTTTATACATGTAAAATCATACCATACCTGTGTTGTGTAACATACCTTTTTTCCTCTGCAGTATCTTTCCACATCAGTAAATAGAAATCTGTATCACCTCATTTAATGTCTTCAGTTGTTTGAATTTGCCATAATTTCTTTGACTCCCTACAGATGCACCACAGATAGTTTTGGTACATCATTATGTTTATAACTTGAACATTTTACCAATTTTCATTTTCAGAAGTGGAATTTCTGGGTCAAATAGAAATATATATATCTTAATTTTTTAATGCATATTTCCAAGCTGCCGTGAACAAAAAATAAAAATTAATAGCATGGTATCATGAACTTGCATATTGGCTACTTCTTTGCAACTCATTTTTGTCTTTTGCTGCTGCACTTGATTGTGATTTCTCACACTATTAAAATCTATACTTTCCAAAGGAAACAGTTACAGTTTTTTAGAGCAGTTGATTCAGCAGCTGTAAATTGCATGATACTGGTTTTTTTGGGGGTTTTTCTTTAAGCTAGTGACGATGTCCTAAGCAGAAGAAGATGAGTTTTACTGTTAATGTACAATGAGAAATTACATGCTTTTCTAAGATTACTAGAGTTTGCTTTCTGGGATGAAAAGACTGCTGGGATTTCTCTTTTCTTTCTCCTAGAGCTGTAAAACTTAGGGTATGTATGAGAAGTACTGTTTCATCTGAGAATCCCACAGTGTCTAGTCTTGTGGGCAGCAGCTTCCCAGTTGAGGTGTATCAGAGATGTCCCCTGCCATAGCAGCCATTCAGGCAAGAAGGCAAAAGGCCTATCAATAGGGGGAGGCACCCTTTTCCTCATCCCCTCACCATCAGGCCCTGGCCTCCCTGGCTGCTCACCTGACTTAGGAATCTACTTTATCTGCTCACCTGACTTAGGAATCTATTTTATCTTCTCTCAACTTTCTAATACCAATCCCTTTTGACCTTGTGTTTTAGATGCTTAGTTCTTAAAGACAGTGTCTATGGATATTTCATCTTTGGAATGTCTATACAAACTACTGTATGAACTGCCTTAGTAAATTCCTTTGCTCACCATGCATGCTCAGTAAATATTAAATTTATGACTCTGTATATCTGGAGATAGCCTCTGATCCCACAGGTTAAGGCCTCAGTTCCATGAGAGTGCCCCCGCCACACACACACACACACACACTCACTTCAAATGCCAATCGAAAGTAGTAGGTCCCCAGGTTACAACTTTTGTCCAATTTGGCTACAAATCGGAGCTTCGCATGACATTTTCCCCCTTGATTTTGATTATTTGATAGAACAACTCACAGAGCTCAGGGAAATATTTACATTTGCCAGTTTATTAAAGGATATGCTAAAGGATGCAGATAAACAGCCAGATAAAGAGATATATAGGGCTATGTCTGAGAGGGTCCCAAGTGAAGGAGCTTCTGTCCCCATGGAGTTAGGATACGTCACCCTCCCAGTGTGTACCGTAGATGGGTTCACCAACCTGAAAATCTCAACCTGTGCTATTGAGATTTTTATGGAGGCTTCCTCACTTAGGCATGATCGATTAGAAACTCCGATTCCACCCCTCACCCCTCTCTGTAGAATTAGGGGGCAGAGCTGAAGATTCCGAGCTCCTCACTGTGGCTCAGGCTTTCTGGAGACCAGCTCCCATTAGGAGCTCACTAGACTTGCCTCATTAGAAGAAACGATGCTCCTACTGCTCTTATCACTTAAAAATGTACAAGGGTTTCTGGAGCCCTTTGTCAGGGACTGGGAATGAAGACCAAATATGTATTTCTTATTATAAACCACAACAAGGTGGGTGGCCGGTTAGCTCAGGTGGTTAGAGCGCAGTGCTTATAACACCAAGGTTGCCGGTTCAATCCCGGCATGGGCCGCTGAGCTGCGCCCTCCACAACTAGATTGAAACAACTACTTGACTTGGAGCTGATGGGTCCTGGAAAAACACACTGTTCCCCAATAAAAAATTTAGAAAAAAAAAAGCACAATAATGTTACTTTTTCCAGGACCATTTTTATTTCTTTGCTGATGTTTTTTGTTGTTACTGTACTGTGGGGAGAAGACAGACCTTGGACTAAATTACTGGTTTATTAGAACAGGACTTCTTAATCATGCTTTGAAATTACAATAGCTTGATGGTTCCTTTGTTAATTTTTATCATTATGTTACCAAACTAATTATATTATTGTTAGTTTAACAGCACCTCAGCTGTTCAATTTGTCATTTGGTCTACTTACGTTTGAGTTATTTTTTTCCCCTGTGTTCAGTATGTATTAATACTTTTGTTTTTTTAATACCATCTCCTCTGTTTTCTTTGAATAATTATGGCAAATAGAGGAATCCAGTTTGTAGCCAAATCAGAATACGGGGCACACACTGGTTTCTTGTAAAGGTAAAATAGACTGAGTATCTATGATGTGCTAAGTACTTTAAATTTGTTAGCTTTTATTTTCACAACAGTCCTTTAAAAGTTATTTGTGATCAGTAATTGGGGCTTCAGGAAGGCTTTCCCCCAAGAAACTATAATAAACTTTTAAAAAGTAGCACTCTAAATAAAAGACAACTATCCTCAAGAAGAGATAGTAACTTGTTTACAATTGTCTGTAAACTTGACTCTAACTCTGTTGTCTGTAGTAATAATACTCCTGCAGAAAGAATATATCAGGAAGAAGCGAGATCTCACAAACATGTTTACATAAACAATGGATAGGCACCTTGAGCCTATTCAAGTGCTGCTTCTAAGGAGGGAAGGAGTTTCAGCCAGTTCCCACATCCAAAGAAAAAAGAAGTAACTAGAGCAGTGGCCGCGCACCCCAGGTCTGTCTCAATGTCAAAGCCAGGGCCCCTTCTACCAGACCACACTGTTGTCGTCATTGAGTTATTATGTACTTAGTGTATGATCAAATATTTTGCAGTATAATTTAGTTGAAGATTTCCAAAGCTACATATATTAGTCTGCTGATTTATTCATTCTTAGACCTGAAACAGAATAATAACCAAGGAAATAGTAGAGTAAACCTCAAATAAGCTATGCGTCTAATTTGGGTTCCAACCTTGTCTACTATCTCTTGACTTTTAAGAATGTCTCAGTTCACATGCATCTTAAAAGTAAGATTATAGAGTCTGTTAGGTGCAGCGTTTGTAACCATTTAATCCAAGCATTTGGAGTGGAGTGGTGGTCCTGATGTTTCGTTACCAGTCTCATGACACCGCTCACAGTGACAGTCCCTTTGGCATTTTTAAACTATACATTCCTTTCCTTGTGAGTCAGTGTTTTGAGTGGGACCTGAAGCTGTTTAACCATAGTAGCTTTGGAAGCTTCCCCTTACTATTTGCTTTAACATTTATAGTACACATCTGGCACAATGATAGATTATGCATTATCTGTAGCAACATTTTAATCCAGACCTCTCTTTAGTATCAACTAGCAAGCCTTTAGATTACTCCTCTGTGTAATTTGTGAATATGTGTTTTAATGATACAAATTAAAATTAATATAGTTTTTTAAACAAGGCAAAACATGTTTAAGGCAACAAAGTATTGTCCCTTGAAAAATGAAATGTTCTGGGAAAGAAAGTTGTCCATGCCACCATCCACCCCTTTGATTCATGTATTAGATGCTTTTATTGTTGTTGTTGTTTTAATAATTTGAACATATTCCAAAGGGCACACTTTTTAAAAAATATTTTATAAATCCTTTTTGGGGGTTGTAAAGAACAGCATTGTATCCATTTTTTTATTACAATAAAATCCTAAGCATGCCAAGGTAAACTTCAAAACGAGAAAACACATCTTTGATCTTTCAGGGGAGGAGGACTCTTTTAAATTGATTCCATTGCTCTGACACTTATAACTTTAAATTTTGTTTAAAAAACCAAAACAGAAACTATCTGGTTGGAACAGAAAAGTGCTCTAGATGTGTCATGCTGAGAGGAATGTCAGAGAAGTAGATCATTGTACTTACCACCCATTCCTAGAAGTTCGCTTTCTAGAGCTCTTTGCACTAATCTTGGAGGATCTTTTTATTTTGCTTTAATAAGGTAGACTTTTATTTTATTATGTGACAAGTATAATTTCTACTTCAAGAAAATAAAGAGTAAAATAAGAATATTTACTTACTGATTTTCACAAGATTGCATAGCAAGTCTGTAGGGCAAACTGAATAGTTAAAAGAGTACATTCTTGTGAATTTATAACCCTACATATAAATATAAATCTGTAACATTGTCACAGGAATATACCTGAAAATTACATTTGCAAATGTCTATATAATGTATTTTAACACTAATTTACTAGAAAAAATAGTAGCTAACACTTATATTGTGCTTTCTTTATATGAGACACTTTCTAAGTGCTTTACACATACAGATCCACAATTGCAAAATCCAAAACTCTGAAAACCAAAAGCATTTTTCATAAATTTGCCTGAACTCATTTGGTACTAAAACATGGCTTGAATTTACTTGAGGTTCTATATAATCTTTATTTATCCTATTTAATTTTAATATTTATTTCCTGCCAAAGTATTAATGTGCTTGATTGGGAAGTGCTGCCCCAGGCCCTGCTAGTTCCGCATGTTTGTAGGCCTCATGGTGTTCCATTTTACTTTTGTAAAATCAAGTATACATTCTGAATTTCAGAATACATGTAGCCATAAAATATTCACATAAGGGATTTGGGACCTATGTGCACTGTGAGATAGGTACTGTTCTTTTCCCTGTTTTATAGATGAGTAAACTGGCTGAGGAAAAAGAGATGAAGTACCTTACCTGGACCAAGGTCACAGCCAGGAAGGGATGGAGCTGGGACATGAGCCCAGGCCTCTAGTTCTTGAGTTCCTTCTCTCAACTGCTCTGGTCTCCTATCTCTGTTTATAAAATGACTTCCCTTGGGATGATGATGGAAGTTAGGAATTTAATCCTGGTTCTAAAAAAATGTTCAACATGTTTTTGAGCTTCACTGAAGTGAACAAAATAAATGTTGAATGAGGTCAACATTGGGTACACTTAGAATACAAAGAACCTAATCTTGATTTTCAGTGGAAAAAAAATCTGCATTACTTTTTTATGGGATATGAATCTTAGTTTCCTTTTATTAGAAACTTGGAAATTATTAATCTTAGCTTTGAAACATATTTAATATAGTTGATACCTCTGCTTAGTGTCATATCCCTCCCTGGGTGTGTTCCCAGCCCTTTTCACTATTAATCTCTGGGTTAAGTGCAAAGAGTTCTAGGAATCTCCCTTCCAATTATCCCTTTTGAAACCTTGTTTTTAATAGCACTTTTCTTTCTTGGCTTGCATGACACTTTATCTTTCTTTTCCTTTCTTTTTGCCGTTTGCAAAGACTCTTGGGAGGATTTGACAGATTTGGTGGAGCAAATGCGCGATGATACAGAAGGTGCGTGCCACACCAACATCTTTCAGCTTTTTTCTTTCTTGCTTGCTTTTTTTCAAAAAATTTTCTAACCACCTTTTGATTGTTTTCCATATGGGAGAATGTCAGCTTTAGGTTTTATTTCCCATGGCAATAACTGGAGCAGTAAGCATATTTACCAGATTTTCCATACAGGAACTTCATACAGGATTAGGGTTTTCACAGCCCTGCATTTAAAATCTTTATCCTTGTGGTTTTCAAGTAAATTGGCATTAATATGTTTATACTGGTCCTTTAGGATATTTGTTAAATGACATGTTCAAAAGGGACTTTATTTCAGGATTCTATCACGTTTTTCTATGGCTGTTTTCTTCGTTTGTGTTTTGGGAAGATGTAAATTTTTTATCATTCATGAAAGTATATTTATACCTATATATACTATCTATTATGTATACTATATACATAATATATATACACGTGTGTGTGTGTGTGTGTGTGTGTGTGTGTGTGTGTGTGTATTGGGTCATCGGGAAAGTCATGACGTATTTTTCTATGTTTTTCAATGCAAAAATACATCATGACTTTCCCAACAACCCAATATTTCTGTGAATCCCACAGTAGTCAAAAGAAACATGTCCCAGTAATCTAAAGTATTTGGTCTGGAATGTTGCTCTGATTTGTAGCTTTCCATGACAGTAAGCAGTTTGAGCTTGGTTGGCATTCCTTTCTTGTGGAATTACACTGAAAAGTAGCACATATGTTTTGTTCTGTAATTGGCACCTAACTTTAGGGAGCTCGAGGTTTACACGTTTTATAATAAAAACAGAAAGATTCAAGTTTGGCTCTACTTTGCCATATCATCTTACATTATTCTATCTTTGCCTGGGCAACTAAAGGTCCCCCAGCTTTAGTGCACACTCCTCGCGCGCGCGCGCGCGCACACACACACACACACACACACCACCACCACCACCAC
>NW_017731736.1:880197-897979 GCF_001890085.2 Hipposideros armiger | reverse complement strand
ACCACCACCACCACCACCACCACCACCGCACACACTGGCCTTTACACTGCCGCAGCTTCTCCTGCCTCGTTCCTATGACATCCCACTCAGTGCATTTACTCTCCGTCACCTTGCCCATGGGCCACCCGCAACACCTTCCGTGCAGCTGAGAGCTCCAGGACGCGCACCTTGACAGCTTTGGCCCATTTTCATTTCTCCATTCCATCAAGTCTTAAAGAACTTGGAGCGTATGGCTCTTGTTCTCTAACCCTTGTGTGTTTATCATTGTAGTTACAGTGTAAAATCCTGGAGAGCAAAGATTGTCTGAAACTTCTTTCAGGCCTGGGATGGTCACACAGATAAAACTAAGGCAGTTTTCTCTCTCCAGCGATGCCAAATAGTTTCTTCTTCTGCACTTTGCTTTGAATGAGTAAATTATCCTGCATTTCATCTCATGTCCTATAGTGAAACTATCTATTTATTACATCTTTGATTCTGCTTTTAATACAATTAGTTATGTGTAATTCAGTGAAAAAAACAAATCAGTATTACCTGGTTGATTGGCAGTTCATAGACAAAAAAAAAAGAGGATGATGATTCATTCAATGAGTAGTGTTTCCTATTATGTTAGCTGCTGTTATTATTTACCAGGCACCATACAGGTTTAAGGCTCCTTTAATAGATTTGGTCCTGAAAAAAATGCTACATAAAAGCCAACAAATCTATGCCCTTCATAAGGTCTTCTTTAACTCAACCCTGGCAAAATTCCATTTTTTTTAATACAGAGAACTACTGCAAGAATCAAGCTTCCTGTGTGAGCCAGCCCCCTTTTTCATTTTGTTTTTGCTGGAATTTTTGTGAGTAATTTTATAGGTAAAATCAAAAAAGGAGATAAGATGAACTGTAACAGTATAGCACATAAAAAAATCCAGAAGATGTGAATTGTATGAAGACTGATAATCGTAGATTACCAGTCAAGTGGTATATGGTAATTAATGTTGGCCAACAACCTGTTGACAGAAAAGTCATTTTAGAATGTAGTTTTATTAAAAACAATCAGAATTGGGGAAGGGGAAATGCCTTGTTAACTTTTTTGTGTCGTTGCATCTTTTTTTGTTGTTTATATCATTTTCTACTTCTCATCTCATTTCAGTTATGTGTAGTGCCAGAATGTTGCTGTATTACATAACTCATGTTTTTGTAAATGAGTACTTGTAGCAAGGATAAATTTGAGTTACAGAGTGTTACCTACATATAACACTCGAGCTCTGGGGAGGATCCTGGTTTCAAACTCTGGGAGAGCTGATGATGTACATAGGCTCAGAACTTTTCAGACCTGAAAAGCTGTTGCAATTCTGTTTCTTATCTATTCTTATGGATGTGTCATAACTGTTGGCTTTTTCATAGATAAAATGTTAACATGGCCTTCCAGCCTCCTGAAAAATTGCTTTTTACAATAATAAACTCTAGGAGGTTTCAGATTTGATCTGTTAGCTTTTGGAGTTTTGTTTTGTTTTAATTTTGGCAAGATTGAAGGTTTTTCTGGTGAACTGATTTTTTGAGTGATGGTTCGTTTTACATTCAGTGTGTTTGTAACTCCTGTCTAGTATAATGTGAAGTGTCTTCTTGGGGTGGAATAGTATCAGGCTTACAATATTTACTAATTATCTTGCATCTCATATCATTATATGCTAGTAATTTGTGTCTACAACTTTGAGACTCAGTAGAAAATTAGGAAGATTAAATGAAATAGTAAAATGAACATAGTTTACTGTCTTTAGTTTCTCAATAAATATTTAATTCCTTTCTGTACTTATTATAAGCCTTTTAAACAGATTCTGTGAATTTGCAGTTGCCCAGATTACTACCCATTTCTCTGAGCATTGAAATGGTTGGGACACTACTTGAATTAGGGAAAAAAATATAGATGTGTGAAATATTACTTGATCAAGATTGCTTACTGGTTCCTTGAACTATTTTCTTTGGGTTAAGATTTGATGTCCACCATCTTGAAAAATGGAAGGAACACATCTAATAGATTTTCTTAGCATCTAGCACTCTGTCATATAGTGATTCAATAGAGGTTTATTTTAAATTACATAAAATTGCAATACTTATATTTATGAAAGACCATAATACTTTTAATAGCTAACAGTGTTTTTGTGCTTGGTATGTCCCAAGCATTTCTAAATACTTAACACACGTAAACTTGTTTAATATTCAAAACCCTAGTATCGTTTTATAGATAAGGAAAGTGAGGCCTACAGAGTAAGAAACTTTCCCAGTAGAATACTACTCAGCTATAAAAAGGAATACACTATTGATGCACACAGCAACCTGAAAGAATCTCTAAAGAATTATGCTGAGTGGAAAAAAAGCCAATTAAAAAGTTGCATACTATATGATTCCAATTATATAACATTCTTGAAATGACAGAAACTATGGAAATGAAGACTAAATTAGCAGTTGTCAAGAGTTAGGAGAGGGCAGGGGGCAGGAAGAAGTGGATTTGGCTGTAAGGGGGCGGTATGAGGGATCCTTGTGTTGATGGAAACATTTTGTGTCTTGACTGTAATCAACGTCTGTATACTGGTTATGATAATGTTCTCTAGTTTTGCAAGATGTTAGTTACCTTTGGGGAACTAGGTTATGGGTACACAGTAGCTCTGTATTATTTCTTACAGCTGCATGTGAAGCTATAATTATCTCAAAATAAAGGGAGGGTGGGGGAGGAAGGAGAGAGAGAGAGAGAGAGAGAGAGAGAGAGAGAGAGAGAGAGAGAGAGAGAGAGATGGAGAGAGAGATGTTCCCAGAGTCACACAATTTGGGAAGAGTTTTAGTTGAGTTTAAACTCCAGCAGGCTTGCTCCAGAACTTTTTGGGGTTTTTTGCTATGGTTTTTCAAACATTTTTTATTCAAGATCCACTGTAAAAGCATATTTTTATTTAAAAACTCAGCACACACATCATTTATGTTTATATATCTAGAATATTTTTATCAAAAAACTCAGCACACACATCATATATGTTTATATATCTAAAACAAGAGTGTCAGGAAACAATACATGACCTTACTATGTGGAACATACTAAATCGATTTTATACTGCACTAAGGAGTATGACCTTTATTTAGTTCAAGACATTCCAGTATCCTGTACTGCCTCTGCTTTGTATCCATGTCAGCTCTAGCTACTAAGCTATAAGCAAAAGAACCCTTCCTGAAATTATTCTATTCTGAGTTCTGCTTCCAGCCCATGATTGTTGGCACTCTTTAAAGGCTGAGCCAGTAACCCTGCATCCTCCTATTTCCCTTTAAGTCATCTCTGGTGAAAGCATCTTTTCTAATAAGTGCTGCTATTATCCTTAAGCTACTGATTATCCAACACCGAACTAATTTAATTTACAACTATGTGATGAAAATTATGCTGACAATGTTTCCATGTAAATATCCTTTACTGTGTCCAAAGCCAAGCTGATTTTACCCCTTAGCTCCAAAACAGTTACTCAGTGTTTTCATCATTTCTATTTCCAGTCTCACAGGGCAAAAACCCTGGGTTATTCTTTTTTATCATGGCAAATTATTTTAATTAAGAGCTTAGATCCAAAATTATAAAGAGTCCTGTGTAGTAGCTATTTTATTCTATATTTTAAATATCACTGGATCCTCAAGCAGTTTCAATCTTTTCAACGAAGAGTTTGGAAAATAACGAAAGGTTATTTTAAACTTTCTGTCTTGCAAATTGTCCCAAGAATTAGGAACATAATTTCAACCACATTAGCTGCTAGAATGAGAAGGGGAAAGTAAGACCATCAAATTGTTACAACTGAAAAAATTTCACTGGCTCAAAAGATAATTTTCTCCCCTAAGGAGAAAGAAAGAAACGAAACCCTAACCAACTAATGATTTGGACCTAGAAAAGGGACTCACAATTCACATTGATTTATTTCAGATCTCCATCTGGAGTTTCTGGTAGTAAGCTCATTAAATATGGGTGTTTTCTAAAGAGAGAGAGGAAGTGAAGGTTTCTAAGGCAGCCTGTCCATGCTACTCCCCAGGGCTCCCTTCCCTAAGATTGTCAGACTCCCCTGGACGTGTGGTCTGGAAGCGGCTTTAAAGGAACAGTGTTCACTATGAGCTACACCATACAACTACAGTAAGTCCCCGACTTACGAACAAGTTCCATTCCGGGAGAACATTCTTAAGTCAGATTCGTTCGCAAGTCCGACAAAGTGAATCTTTGTGCTTCCTTGCAGTCCCCTCCACATCACCACTGCTTTTCCTTTCCTCTTGCTTCCAGACATCCTGGGCTCTGATTGATCACTGTACTACTGACTATACATTATCGCACTGTACAGTAAGCACACAGCAGCACAACTGTCACAATGTCTGGCAGACACGTGAGCTACTTCCACGATTTGTTCGCATCTACGAATGTTTGTAATGTAAGGTCCGTTCGTATCAGTGAATGTTCGTAAGTCGGGAACTTACTGTACCACATTAATTTGATCTTTCAGTTCCTTTCAATGCTTAAGGACTTTAATAGTAAGCAAGAGTCACCAGTCACTACCACAATTGTTTTAGACAACATAAAGAACTTATTGTTAAATATACACCTCAGTGAGGAGAGCTTTCTTTGAAAAACAGTTCAAGTCAAAACGATGCAAAATACTTAAGTCTTTTTTTTAAAGCTCACAATTCTTCAATATGAGTTTTGAAAGCTTAATACAGTTGTAAGATGACACTATGGAATAAAACAAATGTGTGTTCTAAAAATTGACCATAATACTTCTAAGACCCAGAGTAAAAATACCAAGGCATGCTCGGCCCGCCACCAAATACCACATTTTCAGTCCCACCTCTGAGGTGCTGGGTCGGCCAAGCGCCCCTCTTCTCTGCTGTGAAGAATTCAGTACTTGTGCTTCCTGTCGACTCCTGTCTCTGCTGGATGGAACCAGTGTTCCTCAGAACTCCTTGTCCTGTCCCCAAAGCAAATGTACCAATGAGAAGGAGTGTGTCATTTACATACTGACAGGTGTATACATTACCTTCTAAATGAGATCTACCTGCTGGGAGTCTAGGACTAAGGTATTTCAGTGAAATGTCTGACTATGTGCATCATTGAGGCTTTGTTACCAGTGAGTCCTGTAGAGGACAAGTGCAGAACGTTAACATCTCTAATGGGCATCCTAAGTTTGTTCTTCATCCCCCATGAGCAAGAGAACCTCAGTTTTATTAAATGAAATTTCAGATAAGTTCTAAATATCACTGCCAACTATACCAGAAGAAGCAAAAGTCCACAGCAAGTGAGCCCTCAGCAAATGACCGATTCCTCATTACGGGTTCTAAAAAAATCTCACAATAAGAAGAAAGTGAGTCTGACTCCAAAGAAGCGAGAGGACCACTGCAGACACACTGCAGGGCACTCCTATAGGAGCATCTGAACTATTAAACTGTTAAATAGTAAGTGCCTAGCTGATAGTTTAAAGAGAAAAGATGACCCTCGCCCAGCCCAGCTAATTCTCAGATGTGAAGTGTACATGAAGTCATGCTGAACTGAAATACAAATAAGTTTAATTTTTCAGAAACTACCCAAGCTCTGCTTTCACGGTACATGGACTCAGTGTCAGTACTGAAACCCACTAGGACTTGAGACTCACAAAACTCCACGGAAGGAAATGAGTCTATGCCGCAAGTTGTAGAATGATCTGACCAGCCAAGGGATCTGAAAAGCTATGGATGAAATAGGATCTGCCTAAACTGATGAAAAAAAATACTGAGTGTGAAGCATCTATACCCATTTAAAAGCATTTGGTGTTGATATCTTAAAGGATTAAGATGCTTTAAAACAAAACCCTTGTAAGAATATCAAAGATTTAGGGAATTATCTTCATAAATAACCAAGTGTCTTTGGCTTCAACTGTCAGTCACCTTCCTTCTGAGGAAGGTGACCAGGGTTCATCCAAATAGAACAATCTTTTGGAAATTCCCTAAGAAAAACCTTGCATAATCAGTTGGTTTCTTAGACCTGCGTCCAGTTTCTTTTCATGATTTTTGTTTGCTTGTTCTTGGGTTTACACTTCTTAAAGGAGGCTGTCCAGGCAGCTGCTTCTTCCTTTAAGCTCCAGCCGAGTAGCATCTCATGTACTCTGTCATCCACGGGTTCTCCGAGGACGAAGCCTTGGTCCTTCTGCTGTTCTCCACATCTACTGAGTGCACCCGCTGCCTCTGAGCAGCCAGTTTCCTCTTTTCCATCTGTCTCCTGGTCTTGGCTCGTAATGCTGACTCATGAATCGCACACACTGGGGCCGACGCACAGACGTTGTGAGTCCTTTGGCTTCCAATGTCCGTCTGCTTTTCTCCCCACCCATACAGGGCAAACGGATGCATCTTCTCTTTTGCTTTACTTGACGATCTTTGAGGACTTCTGACCGCTTTCCCAGCTCCTCTAGCAAACAAGGCACCTTGCTGGTGACAGGGTTCGCAGCTGGGCAATCGGCCGGTCTCATTTGTTCTGACCTGTTGTTCAGGTTTTCCTTTTATGCCTTTCACTGGCGATGCTGGCAGAGACGTGCCTTTCGCCTCGCCGACCTCTGCGTCCCCGGCCTCCGCGTCCCCGGCCGGCCCCTCCGGCGCCCCGAGCTCCGCGGGCGGCGGCGGCGAGTCCCCGGCGCCCTGTGGCGCGGGGCTCCCGTTGCCGGACAACGCCGAGTCGTCCGAGGCCTCAGCCGGGCCCCTGTCGTCCCAGAGCCAGGGCGAGTGCGCCTGCTCCAGCAGCCGGCGGCCCAGGCGGTAGAGCAGCAGCTCGCGGTAGCAAGGCGCGTACTCGTCCCAACGCGGCTCCCGATAGCGCTTCATGTACTCGCTCTTCATCCTGCTGCCCGGGGACATGGTGCCGCCCGCCGGCACCTGTGCCCGCCGCTCCGCGCCACCGCCACCTACCGGACCCGCGCACCACACGACACAGAGGCCCGCCCCGCCCCTCCGGCCGCCCGGCCCGCTGCGACGTTTTCCTGGGTTATTCTTGACTCCTCTGTTTCTTTAAGGTACAGTTTTTAATGGCAGGCCGTTTTGACCCTCTTCCCCCAGATTTGCATAATCCTCTGACACTAATCATCCCCACACAGTTTTCATCATATTACTCCCCCTGCTCAAAACCTAGGCGGTTCCCCTTGCCTGTTTCATGAATATACAAGTCTAGTTTCAGAGACCTCTGTCATCTGCCGCTAACAACCCTGTGTGTTCCAGTTCTCCCAAGGAGGAACTCCCCATTCCATTCTTGTTTCCTTCACCTCACTTTACACACCCATTTCCGTCTTTGGGAATACTTTCTTCTATGTTTTCTGTGATTTCACATTTGGAGTATGCCTCAAGTTCTCAGTATGCTGAAACTTATCATGCTTTTGTTCATATTAGTTTGGTGTTGTCTCATTTGGAGCACAAGTGTACAGTATTCCCGGGATTTAAATTAGGAGTAGAGATTATTCCTGTTTTTTTTGTCAGGTGTGGGGTTTATCCTACTTACAAGCTAAAAAATTAGCCTGTTACTGTTTCTTGAATACTGGCAAAAGACGCAAGATCCCTAAGTCAGAGACAAAGGACTTTGTTACTCATGACTGCAGGCAGCCTGAGCATCCACACATTTGTTTAAGTGCCTCTTCTCCAGTGTCTTCTGGGAGACATTGTATGGCTCAGCAAGAGTCTCCTCATCTGGTGGGTAGTTTGTGCTGCATCTGATGAACACTGAGTTTGGGAAATCCACACTTTTATAGGAAGCAGTAGGAAAGTATCATCTCTCATGATTATCAGCTGCATAAACAGCCATGAGAAATGGCCTGGGAAAGAGTATTCAGGGCCTTGCAGTGCTGATAGAATCCAGTGAGCGCATATAACAGTGTGAGAGGTCCAAGGACAATTGTCTCTCAACATTTTTCAGGTGAGATATAAAGAAATGAGAAATTTCCCCAATATCACTCAGGGAATATGAGAGAGACAGAAAGATCTAACTCTTCTAGATCAAGTTCTAGGTCACAGCTTTTCCCCCTAGTGTTTAAATTATTCCGTGAAGTAAATTGAGCAAAACAAGGAGCTCTTGCATTTGTGCTTATCATCTAAATGTCTTATGTTGCATCAAAACAAAGAAGACTGACTATTGTCCTAAATTCTGAGTGTTCCCAGATGTCTTACAGGTATTCTTCTGTGGTGTGGAATTCTTCAGGTGAAGATACCTGAAGAAGTTTGGGAAACTTTCCAAAACTAAAATTGATATTATAATGTGATATGGGATCCCAATGAAGAGGGAGTCATAGGGAACTCTTGGGTTAACTTCAATTATAAATGGACATCTTTTAAAGATTATAGAATTGGATACCTAAAAGAAAAATACTATTTTTCCTCTACTACACTTGTGACACTGAACGTGTGGCAGTTTTACCCCACCAACCGATTCTTCAACACCTGTTCAATTCTGACACTATCTACCTGGGTTAACGCAGACTCCACAGGGTAAGGACTCACTCCTACAATTCATCCCTTACTTTCAGATGCCCTTTGCAAGTCCAGGTTGTCACCTGTGCTTCTGACCCACCAGCTATATAAATCAGAGGTTTCTATGACCCCCTCCTCAGGTTTGATAATTTGCTAGTATAGCCACAGAACTCGGGAAGAGAGTTTACTTACTAGATTATCGGTGTATTACAAAAGAGTACAATTCAGGTACAGCCAGATGGAAGAGATGCACAGGGCAAAGTATGTGGGAAGAGGCATTATGCCCTCTCAGGGAGCGTCACCCTCCCAGCACCTGGATATGTTCAACCCAGAAGCTCTCTGAACCCTTTTGGTTAGGGATTTTATGGAGGCTTCATTACATAAGTATGATTGATTCAATCATTGGCCATTGATGATTGAATTCAATCACCAAATTGTCTCCCCTCCCTTGAGTTGGGGGACAATGGGAAAGGTTCCAACCCTCTAATCACATGGCTGGTTCCCCTGGCTACCAGCCGCATCCTTAGGGGTTTTCCAGAAGTCACCTCATTAACATAACCTCAGCTTGGTTGAAAGGGGCTTGTTATGAATAACAAAAGATGCTCCTTTTACTTTTAACTGGAGAAATTTCAAGAACTGAGGACAGAAGCCAAATATAACAAAAAATTCTCCTATGGCTCTTATCACTTAAGAAATTACTAGGGCTTTAGGAGCTCTGCGTTAGGAACCAGGGCAGGTATATATGTAGATAGATAGATAGATAGATAGATAGATAGATAGATACTGAGACTGAAAATTATTTCACAGTATCTGACCAGGAATGATTAACAGTATATAAAGGAATGTGGAACGTTAAATCACCAAATAAGCTCACTCATTTCAATGCTAACGCCAATCAAAAAGGTTTTTTTATTATGATGATGATGATGTTTAGAAGTAGAAGAAAATAGTACTAGATTCTTATTGGAGGCTAGCAGTTAAACCTTGCCCTAAAACAAGAGAAAGCAGACTCACCTTTATTTTTAATTATGGAATTTCTCAAATACTTGAAAGTAGAGAAAATAGCATAATGAACACTTCCATCACCCATTCTTCTTTTTTTTTTTTAATAGGGGAATTAGGGGAAGGGAACAGCATTGGGGAATCGGGGAAGGGGAACAAACAAGTTGCTGTCCTTTTGTTCTTCAGTCTAGTTGTGGAGGACATCGCTTCACTGACCCATGTTGGTATTATCATTGCATTCTTCCCGGGTGAGGCAGATAGGTCGCCGGCCACTTGACGGCCACTCACAGCAGCTCTTGGCAGCTCACATCGGGCTGACAGCAGCTCATGCTGGCTGCTGGCCACTCACAGTAGCTTACAGCAGCCCACTACTGCCTAGGCCATTGCCTGCGACTCACGGCAGCCCAGCTCCAGGTTGAGCTGTGTCACCATCTTAGCTGTAGAGGGCGCAGTGTCACTGGCCCTAATGTGGGATCTGAACCGGGGCACTGCTGCACAGAGCTGGCGTCCCAAGCCAACTCTTAACCAATGGGCCACTCGGTCAGCCCACCCATTCTTTTTTACTGGGTTATTTGTCTTGAGTTGTCAGAGTTTTTATATATTCTGGACACTGGATCTGATAACCTAAGGGTTCTAAGACTATTGATTATTATTTCTTTTTTTAAAGATTTTACTGGGGAATTGGGGGAGGGGAACAGCGCTGGGGAATCGGGGAAGGGGAACAGACAAGTTGCTGTCCTTTTGTTCTTCAGTCTAGTTGTGGAGGACGTCGCCCCACCGGCCCAAGCCGGCACCATCACTGCGCTCCTCCTGGGCGAGGCAGATCAGTTGCTGGCCTCTGAACAGCCGCTCACAGTGGCTTCTGGCCGCTCATGCTGGCTGCCGGCTATACACGGTAGCTTATGGCAGCCCCCTACAGCAGGGGACTGCAGCCTACGCCCTCGCGGGCAACCCACAGCAGCCCAGCCCCAGGTCGAGCTGCCATTCACCATCTTAGCTGCAGAGGGCAGCGTCACTGGCCCTCACATGTGGAATCCGAACCGGGGCCCCCTGGCGTCCAGAGTCAGCTCCCAACCAACGCGCCACTCGGCCAGCCCTCTGACTATTAATTATTTTTAAATGAGGATTGAGAAAGTTGATGATTCTTTTGTACAAATACCATATTTCCCCATGTATAAGATGCACCCTTTTTTTTTTTTTTAAAGATTTTTATTGGGGAATTGGGGGGATGGGAACAGTGCTGGGGAATTGGGGAAAGTGGAACAGACAAGTTGCTGTCGTTTTGTTCTTCAGTCTAGTTGTGGAGGATGTTGCTTCACTGGCCCAAGTTGGCACCATCATTGCGCTCTTCTCTGGCGAGGCAGATCAGTCGCTGGCTTCTGGACGGCCGCTCACTGCGGCTGCTGGCCGCTCACGCTGGCTGCTGGCCACACACGGTAGCCCATGGCAACCCACTGCCACAGGGACTGCAGCCCACGCCGTCGCCGGCGACTCATGGCAGCCCAGCTCCAGGTTGAGCTGTTGTTCAGCATCTTAGCTGTGGAGGGCAGTGTCACTGGCCCTCATATGTGGGATCCGAACCGGGGCCCTCTGGCATCCCAAGCGAGTTCTTAACCATCGCGCCACTCGGCCGGCCCAAGATGCACCCTTTTTGATCTGTCAAATAACCAGGGAATTCTGGATTACCTACTATTTTATTACATATGAATTATTCCCACTTTAACAAAAATTGGGTATAATGTAACATACTTAATATTAACATAATGTTAAATATAATTTAATTTTCCCTCAACTGTTCATAAAACATTTCAAGATTTCTCTGTATGAACATTAGTCATTTTTCTCTAAAGAGATCAAATGAAGTCTTGGTCAGATGATTGGTTGCAGAGCAGTGACTCACTGTTACTCTTAGCTATGTGTCTTTGGGTTCACTTCCATCATCACTATTAACTAAATGAGCCACATGACTCTGTAAAGTTTATTAAAATTTCCTCATGTGGAAATTAGCAAGCAGTCTTCAAAAGACATAATAAAGACCCACACACTTTTGAAAGAACTTTGATTTGAAAACCAATTAATGTACTTTATTATTGTAACTATAGTCATTTCTGCACGGTTTCTTTAGTCTACTGCCCTTGCTATCTTCCCCACCAAGGTGATTTGCACCACCGTTCATCTAGAATTGCGAAAGTTACTCTCCATTCTTTCTCCTTCTCTCACATCCAAGTAGAGGTCATCAAGTCCTGAAATCCTGACATTCTAACCTGGATCATCTCTCCAAGCTAACTCCCTCCTCTCCACACAGCACCTGAAGCCTTGGTTCCATCCCGTATTACTTCTCTCCTCAATTATTACAGTAGACCCTTACTTGCTCCTAGGCTTTGAGATCTTGCACCCTTCCAATCCATCTTCCACAAGGCTACTAGAATACTTCTCTAAAATTCAAATCTGTGACATCACACCTCATATTAAATCTTGATTGACTTTAAAGCAAAAGCAATACTCCTTAAACTAGGTCCTTAGCAATCTCTGCCTTACCTAGTTCCCTTATTTCATCTCCCAACAGTTACTCAAAAACTTCTGGCATTTTTTGTTTTTATTTTCTTAGTATACAGTGTTATTTCATACGTCTGTGCCTTTCACCCAAGCTCTGCCTTCCATCCTACTCGCTTCACAGCTGTACTCCTACCCCTTTTTTGCCTGACTAATCTTTTTTTTTTTTTTGTCCCTTAAGACTGAACTCAAAAGTCTCATCCCCTGTTACGGACATTTATGGCACCTAGTGATGATTTCTGTATACTCGTATTAATTTTGTACTCAGCTACCTCTGTGAATTATTATATTTTTGTACAGATTTCAATTTATTTTGTCTGATTTTCTGGGTGTAAAATTAGATTGTGTGAGAACAGTATTTGATCTACTCTTTTACAGTTTATATGTCTCCAATTTCTTTATCTTCTCTAATTGTATTGGTCTGCTACCCTCACTACAATATTAAGTAATAGCCATGTTAATGGGTATTTATTAATTTCCTTAGAATGCTATAAAGTAAGTAACATAAATTATAAATTAAAAAACAAAACAAAAAAAACCCCTCATCCTCTGAGAACTTATATACACATACCTGCCCCTTAAATTTTAAGGAAAAAATTGGAAGCTAAGTCAGGTAGCTTTCTTCTATGTACATTCCTGAAATGTCCTGTTTATACTTTTGTTAGTGTTCTTGTTGCTATATATTTTCAGTGCTTCTCAAACTTTTTCAAAGCAGTACATCAATGGCACAGGACACTTTATTGGACATACAGCCTGTCTAATATCCTAATTTGATATCATGTCTACTGTCTTAGCTTAAATAATATATAAAATTTACATTCAATTCCATAGAATGGATATTATATTTGGTTTAATACAAAAATGTTTTAATTTATTTGTCCTGGAATAAAACTGGTCTTTGTCAAAGATGGTAGATATCCTGAAATTCCAACTGTTCTCTGTAAGCTGACCTGTTTTGTTCTCCAGACTTCTATATAACCCAAATTTGACAAATTGCAAGCACTTTGATGTCAGGAACTAGGTCTTTTATATCTGGATTCCCAACATTAAATACAGTATCTAACACCTAGTAGATATTTAATTTAATTGAAAAAAATGAATGAAGGAACAAAAAGTTCAGTTTGGGGGGCCAGCCGAGTGGCACATTGGTTAAGAGTTGGCTTGGAACGACAGCTCTGAGCAGCAGGCCCCCGGTTCAGATCCCACATGAGGGCCAGTGATGCTGCGCTCTCTACAGCTAAGATGGTGAACAACAGCTCAACCTGGAGGTGGGCTGCCATGAGTCACCGGCGACAGCATGGCTGCAGCCCCTGCTGCAGTGGGCTTCTGTGAGCTACTGTGAGTGGCTGGCAGCCAGCATGAGCGGCCGTCCAATGGCCAACGAGCAACTGCCTCACCTGGGAAGAGCATAATGATCATACCAACATGGGCCAGTGAAGCGACATCCTCCACAACTAGACTGAAGAACAAAAGGACAGCAACTTGTCTGTTCCCTTTCCCTGATTCCCCAATGCTGTTCTCCTCCCCCAATTCCCTAATTTAAAAAAAAAAAAAAAAGTTCAGTTTGGGAATAATAGTGTTAAATATTAGCATTGTGACAAATTTTAATTTTAATGATTTTTCTTATAGAAGAAGTATAACTAACAACATTGTTAAACCCCTGCATTTTCTTTTTTTTTTAAGCTGAGCCATCTTGCCACCTGTTGGCAGCTCAGCAGCTGCTCAGCTCGGGCCGGGAATCAAACCGTTGTTGCTCAGAGCTCAAACTCTTGAGCAAGCTCTTAACCAACTGAGCCACTTGGCCGGCCCAACTCCTGCATTTTTAAAAATCATTTTCTGGCCTATACTATATAACAAAATTATATTTAACTTTTATAGTTAAAATTATAAAATACACAGAAAAGATCACAAACATATTAAGCTCAATGAATTTTTACACAGTCAACAGTTTTACATAACTAGTACCCATATCATTATTTGGAGTCATTGATTCATCTGTAAGTGGATTATAGGGGTCATGAGCACTATATAGTGGAGTTGGAGATACAGGATCTAGACTCTGCCAGTGATAACTAGCTGGGCCCAGGGACCAGCTACCCTACTGTCTAAACCTCATTTTCCTTCCTTGCAAATTGACGCTATTGGTGACTGTCTCATAACATGTAAGATTGAAATTATAATTGTAAGAAGCAACCCACAGTACCTGACACAGGGTACACACCAGTAAATGAAAGTAGTGGGTGTCTAGATTGTTCTGAATTCTGTCAGATAAAATATAGTACTTAGTCCCTTTCTTCAAATAGTTTATCTGTCTGGTTAATGAGAGCCACACACTGCACACTCTATACTAAGTCTTAAAAAATTGGGGAGTTGAAAAAAAAATTGGGGAGTTGATTAAGTTCTGATACTGCATTATACTAATAATGTTAATTATTTTTAGTTTCATAGTGCTTAGTTTAAATAATGATGTTAGTATAAATGCTAATAATGCAAGTAGTATATTTGGAACAAAGTTTAAGTACTTTATCCTGTTTTTCTACATTTGATTTCTTTTTTAGAGCACTTCACAAACTTTGTAGAAGATGAGAGGGGAGCAGGGCAAGGGTGGGAACAGACTGGTGTGAAGGCTGTGCAATAGTGAGCTATTATGGGTGCCCAGGTTAGAGCAGTGGCAGAGGCGGTGGTGAAAATGTTACAAGACTGTACTCAAAACTTAAAATTTAATAAAGTAAATAAGTTTTTCTGTTGAGGCCAGAGAGATGAGTTTGATACTTTTTTTTTTTTTTTTTCTGAGCCATCCTGCCACCTTGCGGCAGCTCAGCTCGGGCCAGGCATCGAACCACTGTTGCTCAGATTTCAAACTCTTGAGCGAGCTCTTAACCAACTGAGCCACTTGGCTGGCCCAATAATTTTTACTGTTTAATCAAGGATATTCCTAAAGGAAACTGACATCTTTTTTCTAACAACAAGCACATGGCAGAGAAGATTACAAGTAATAGTATAGTTTGGTGCCACTGCCTTGGTTCTTGCCAAGACAGTAACTGTCTTACCCACCATTGCTTTTGCACCATCAATGTAAAATGTCAACACAGCGAAATTATACTGATTTTTAAAATGCACTATTTTCCAGTAACCAGGCATCATTCTCTTCCCCTTTGGCTGCAGACCCTAATTATCTCATGGCTAACGAACGCATGAACCTGATGAACATGGCCAAGCTGAGTATCAAGGGCTTAATCGAATCCGCTCTGAACCTGGGGAGAACTCTGGACTCTGACTATGCACCTCTCCAGCAGTTCTTCGTGGTGATGGAGCACTGCCTGAAACATGGCTTGAAAGGTGGGCTGTGGCCTCACTGAAAATGTGTGTTCAGCTGTTTCCTAACAATACATGCTCAAGAAGAAAAACATTCTTTGCAGAGCCAAAGAATAAGAAGCTAGAATGAATATTAGTCCACTGGAATGCAACTATATGGGCTCAGGGTTGTGGTTGACTTAAAGGACTTATAGGGCTTAAACACGGATCATTAAATGCTAGAGCTGGAAGGGCCATTACAAGTATGTAGTCCAATACGGCAGTTCTGTTTGATAGGTTGGAAATAAGCCTAGAATGGATCATGACTTGCCCATGATCACACAGTGAGTGGAGGCAGAGTTAGTGCTAGAACTCAGATCTCCTGACTCTTGTTTCCATGCCCTTCCCACTTAACCATAAACTTTTGAGTGTAGGACTTGGTCTTGTTCACCTTTGCTTCTTTTTCTTCTCCCTCCCCAGTATTTGATAGCCTGTTTCTGGATTACATATTCTCTTCTATTGAACTATTTACTTCACTAATATCACACAGCTTTAAGTACTATATTGTTAGAATGTTTTGTTATATTATAGGGCTAGTCTATAAATTCTTTATGAAGGAGGAAGGACCAAGTCTTGGGACATAGGGGATTTTTGATTTTCATAAAATATTATGTATTCTGAAAGCATTCATAATTTTAGAAATGTCTGCTAATCTAGGATTAGTTCCCTGAAAAAACGATTGAATAGATGGGAGTGGATTTTTTTATTTGTTTGTTTGTTTGTTTTGGGGGGTAAGAGTGTGTTTTTGTTGTAAAGAATATTAAAATACTGCTTTGTTTTTATCTCCTTAGCTAAGAAAACTTTTCTTGGACAAAATAAATCTTTCTGGGGGCCTCTAGAACTGGTAGAAAAACTTGTTCCAGAAGCTGCAGAGATAACAGCAAGTGTTAAAGATCTTCCAGGACTTAAGTAAGTTTAAGGTTGAATTCTGTTTGTCAGGAAAAACGTTCTTCTAACTGTCTCCCTGAAGAAGGAGACTTAAGACAGTGATGACCGTAATAATTTATTTCATAGCAATCCAAAATGCATATTGTTATGAGTAAGCACTGTTGTGAGAGGATTGGTGATGTAGAGTATTAAGAGAAATATGCTCATGAAGTATAATTATTAACCTGAGAGAGGCTGTCTTTATGTTAAATATCAAAAGTCCTTATTTTTTTATATCACTTATGGGAATCAGTAAATTTCAAGAAATTAGATCAAGGGAAATGGCATGCTGGACTTAAGAAAAAGAATGTGTTTGATGGAGTTTGAGAACCAAGGTTAAAACAGTTGTCAAGTGAACCTCAGGAACTGACACGGGGGCCCTGCCTTAGAACTTGAAAAAGAGTAGTAATCACCTTCCCAAATTAGATTGGTTTAATTTTAATCAGATGAAGGTCTAAGTGGCCTGTGTCTGCATTGTTATTATTTGGGTACTTATATGATCCACACTAAATTTATGAGGATTTACTGATACTAATTGATGGAACATTTTCAGTTTAGCCTCCCAGAGGTCTTGCCTTCAAATTGTTAGTCTCATTCAGTAATTAATTCTTGGCCACAGCACTTGTTCCTAACACTGCCCGAGTCCCCCTGGCCCACGCAAAATTCCTCACATAGGAATGTGATTGGAGAGGTTGTGAGGAGCACCTCAGTGTGCGTGTTCAGCTGGGGGATTATTAGCCAGAGTAAGTGCATCTGTCCCTCTGTGACCCCTATATCTGCTACTATTAGTTGTTTGGTTTCTGTGTTTTTGTAGGACACCAGTAGGCAGAGGAAGAGCGTGGCTTCGATTGGCATTAATGCAGAAGAAACTTTCAGAATATATGAAAGCTTTGATCAATAAGAAGGAACTTCTCAGGTACGAACATCTTCTTGTTGAACTTTGTTCTTTACTTGCTCTGTTCTATATCATATGAGGTCAAATCACATAAATTTACCATTTTTGTAAATTAGAAACAGTTGATTCATAATAATTTCACATAATTCAACTGACACCTTCCCCCACAACTCACACATACTCAAGAATAGGTGTTTTAGTCTGTCTATAGTGGCATATATTTAGTTCTTTACAGGGCAGTCCAAAACAACACCTCCAGAAAAGAGGAAAGGCTTTTGATGCCTTTGCATGTACCCAGGTTCAGTAAGACAGGAAGTTGACATGTAACATTAAATTCAAATGCAACACACACACAGATTTTTTCCAGATGGATCATATATACAAATGGGAAAGGGAAAACAATAAAACGTGTAGAAGAAAACATAAGGTACACAAAATTTTCTTTTTTTTTTAAAGATTTTTATTGGGGAATTGGGGAATGGCAACAGCGCTGGGGAATCAGGGAAGGGGAACAGACAAGTTGCTGTCCTTTTGTTCTTCAGTCTAGTTGTGGAGGACATTGCTTCACTGGCCCAAGTTGGCACCATC
>NW_017731736.1:874290-878282 GCF_001890085.2 Hipposideros armiger | reverse complement strand
TGGAGGGCAGTGTCACTGGCCCTCATATGTGGGATCCGAACCGGGGCCCTCTGGCGTCCCAAGCCAGTTCTTAACCATCGCGCCACTCGGCCGGCCCATTACTTAGTTTCTTGATGCTTCAGATTCCTTATCTGTAATACGAGGATGAGAATGATTATCTGTATCTATTTCATAGAGTTATTGTGAGGAATAAAGGAGTTGTGAGTACATGTAATGCACTTAGAACAGGGCCAGACACGTATTCATTGCCCAGTAAAGCTGGTGCTTTCACTGTAATATTTCTCACCCATTCTATATGAAATACTATGATGAATTTCTGTTACTTTTTGCTCTGAGAACATGGAAAAGGAAGTATGATTTTTTATGTAGATTTTTTTAAAAAAAGAAATAAGCTGAATGATAAAACAGCAATCTTGAAAATTTTTGACATGCATCAAGGAAAGTTTAGAAGAATAGATAGCAGAGTGTCAAGTGGTCATCTTCGAGTGGTTGGGATGCTGGATGTTCTGTACTACTTCCTTCTGTTTACCTGTAGTTTCTGAAACTTCTGTAAGGACATGTGCATTGTTTTTGTAATTATAATTTTTAAAAAGTTATTTCCAAAAGTAAATAGGGGTTCAGTAACAGAATACTTAAAATAATCACAAGAGAAACTTTAAACCTTAATATAAAAGTTTATATTAAGGGGCCGGCCGAGTGGCTTAGTTGGTTAAGAGCTCGCTCAAGAGTTTGAGCTCTGAGCAACAGCGGCTCGATGCCCGGCCTGAGCTGAGCAGCCAACAGATGGCAGGATGGCTCAGCTAAAAAAAAAAAAAAAGTTTATATTACGTTTTCTGTTGATTTTCTTAGTCTGATCTGGTCTTCTAGTTATATTGACTTAATCTTGATTCTTTACTTACAACAGTTGTCAATTCTTGGTTATAATAAAAGTAAAACAATAAAATTTCATCGATTTTATGAAATATTTGAAATAACACAAGACATTGTGTTATGCCTTGGAAAAAGTATCTAATTTTACAATAAATTCTGAAAATTCTCTCTGTAGGTTGGAGTTATAGATTTTTCAATGTATCTGAAGGATGGAAACAGCAGTAAAGGTAGTGAAGGGTATGTACAAAGAAAATAAGGTTTATTTTCCTTTAATTTTTCTTGATAGTGTTTAAAATTTACAATACTGCTTTTTGACAGACTTGCTGAAAGAATTTTTGATAATACAGTTTTAACAGAGTCTTGCCAAAACTGTCTGACTATTGTGCCAGCTAAATCCTAAAGGGGTTTTAGTTAAAGTGATTCTCCTGCTTATGTGGTTCAGGGGCAAACAAAATTAAAATATTTATAACAGGAACCCAAAGCTCCATCTCTTCAAGTAATGTTTGAAAACATGATCATCTTGACGAGAACAATTGCATTCTCGGTTTGTGTGAATTTGCATCATGGGGTTATGTAAAATGTTGATATTAAGGGGAGTATATGGAAACTCTGCACTACTTTTAGAACTCTTTTAAATCTACAATTATTTCAAAATAAAAAGTCTTTAAAATATTTATGTAGTACTTAGAAATTAGAGATCAAAAGCACACTTTATACCCCTTATAAATTTAGCAGCTAAAAGCATAATTATTCTGAAGTTTTTAACCTTGGACATTGAGCTAAGGTTATAGCATAGCGCTTGTTCTTGAAGTACTTGTAAAGTCGTGTGGCCTTGATTTGTCTTCAATTGAAAAGTCTGTTTAACTGTAGTCTACCATAGATTAGTTAGTTCTAGAAGTGAACTTCCCTTTTCCATACTTTTTCTCATGTAATAATAAACACTTGAATTTTTTTTTTAGTTTCAGGTGTACAAAACAACATAATGATTAGACACTTACACGCCTCACAAAATGACAACCCCACCAAGTCTACTATCCATCTAACATGTACATAGCTATTATAATACCATTAACTGTATTCCCTATTCTGTACATTACATCCCCTGGCTATATATACAGAGGGTGCCAAAAAAAATACATACACATTTTAAGAAAGGAAAAAACTGTATTAAAATTGTAATACAATGACTGATGCTACTAGCATTCATTTAATTAACACCATCTTTTGAGTGAATGTCATACAACACATTGCTACCGTAATTCAATTCAACTTCAAAAAGTAATACAGTAATACCTTGGTTTGCGAGCATAATTCGTTCTGGAAACAAACTCGTATTGCAAGGCATTGCTCATTTACCACTGTAAAATGTATTAGAAATGTTTGCTTGTCTTGCAGAACACTGCAAGTTACTCGCAATCCAAGGTTTTACTGTACATAAATAACATCTCTTAAAATATGTACATTTTGTGGCACCCCCAGTATATATATATTTTTTAATTATAGTTGACCTTCAATATTATTTTATGTTACCATATTTTGCCATTTATAATGTGCACTTTTGAACCCAAATCTGTGAGGGAAAAAGTAGGATGCACATTATACATGGGTAGTATTAATTTCGTTTCCCTGAAGGTGTGGGCCAAAAACATGGGTGCGCATTATAGAGGCAAAATATGGTAATTTCAGGTGTACAGCCCAGTGGTTAGGTGGTTACATATTTACATAATTTATGAAGTGATCCCCTCGATAAATCTAGTACCCATCTGATACTTAGAGTTTTTACAACATTATTGACTATATTCTCCATGCTTCATTTCACATCCCCATGACTATTTTGCGACTACCAATTTGTACTTCATAATCCCTTCACCTTTCCCAGCCATTCCCCTAAACCCCCTCCCATTCTTGCAACCATCAGTTTGTTCTCTGTATATATGAGTCTGTTTCTATTTTGTTCGTTTATTTATTCTGTTTTTTAGATTCCACATATAAGTGAGATCATATGGTATTTGTCTTTCTTAGTCTAACGTACTTCACTTAGCATAATATCCTCTAGGTCCATTCATGTTGTCGCAAATGGTAAGATTCCATTCTTTTTTATGGCAGAGTAATGCTCCATTCTTTAAATGTACCAGAATTTCTTTATCCAATCATCTATCAGTAGGCATTTTTGTTGTTTCTTTATCTTGGCTATTGTGAATAGCACTGCACTAAACCCTGGGGTACAATAAACACTGGATCTTTATGAAGTCTTATACCATTCTCTCTGAAATCCAAATGATATGCAAAGGCAAATATATAGCCTTGGAGAACAACTATTATTACACCAGAACACACTTAATTTAATACCCGCGACAAATGGGAAATTGTTATTATAAATAATACTAGCATAGCTACAAAATCTATCAATTGTGAGAAGAAAATGTTTAGTCTTTAAATGCCTCTGATAGATTGTAATGTTATGCCTATAACCTAAGTTAATGAGGTGTATAAGCTGTAAGAAGGGCTTTTTTAATATGGGTTTTTTTTTTGGTTTGTTGTTTTGTTTTCATTTTTAAACTTCATGTCTTTCTTGTTGATATGTTAAGGGGGTTATACATCAGGGGTGTCTTCTGATTCAGTGTATCTATACCATGATTTCTTTTCTATGTTATAAAAAGATTAGGGGGTGGGAAATCTTGATATTTCTAATGTTACTTATTTTATTTCAATTTTCTCTCCCTGCCCCGCCCCCAGAGACGGCCAGATTACTGCAATTCTGGACCAGAAAAACTATGTGGAAGAACTCAACAGACATCTGAAGTAAAGAATAAATAAACATTATTACTTTACTGGGGGTTTTGTTGTAGCGGGGGGAAGAGTAAACTGATGAGCAGTGAAGATAAATTCAGATAATACTCAACAAATTATGTAAAATTCCTGCTTGCCAGGCACCAAGTTAGGCACTGGTAAAATGGCATTTAACAGTTCTGGTGACCTTTAGTGAAAGGCAGTATAAGACTAGTCTTTAATTATACCTCTAGTGATTAAAAAAATACATGCAGTTAAGAATTCTTAAATATGTGACATACAGTAAGTCCTCACTTAATGTCCTCAATAGGTTCTGTGACTTTAAGCAAAAT
>NW_017731736.1:768644-873649 GCF_001890085.2 Hipposideros armiger | reverse complement strand
TTGAGCCAAACTGACAAAATATTTCAGGGTACAAGATCTCAAATGCCCCTCAGATTCTTTATCTGTAAATGAGCCTTAATGCATAAGTTGTTGAAAGGAGTAAATGAAATAATGCCAAGTAAAATCATTTAGAAGGGTGCTTTGTGTATGGCAAGCACTTAATTCATGTAGTCTATCATTATTATATAGATAAACCTTAAAGTTTACTGTGTATTTGCTCTTTTATTTCATTCAACAAATGCTTATGAAATACATACTTCAGTGCCAGTGATGTATGGTTAAGACACACGGCATCTTGTAAGTTGTCTTAGAGCTTGCAAGTCTATCAAAAAGTGTGGATGTTACAGTGAATGGTAAGTGTGATGGGTGTTTAAAAGGAAAGTACAGGATATTGTTCTGTTTCTCAAAAGAGACCATTATGTTTTTTCTTCTCTTGATAGTGCTACTGTAAACAACCTTCAGGCAAAAGTGGATGCATTAGAAAAATCCAACACTAAACTGACAGAGGAAGTAAGTGTCCTGGAAATTCTTTGATTTACTTAAAGAATTTAGCAATGGGTATTAGTGGAAAATAATTTCGCTGGAAGCTTGGAAGTAAAGGACTTGACTTTTCAGATAATTTTACTATAGGGTGTATAACTCCTTGTTGTGACTAAGAATGGCTAGCTGTCTTATCTCAGGGTTTATCCAGATGGACTGTACAGGCATAGAACCCAGGCTGATCAAATATCTTGCTTTCTCTTGGATGAATGTTTTATCTGGGCTAGCCTAGAGTTAATTTCTAGCATGTAGCATGATAATCATCACTTACTCACTCAACAAACATTTTAGGTACTACTTATATACTAGAGCTAGACAAAGATTTATATATGCCAGGAATTGATTTATGTGTGCCAGATTGGCAAGCTCCTCACCTTCAGGGGCCTTATGTTCTTCTTAGGGTGGTGGGTAGATAAGATAAAGAACTCTGGTCGGAAGACCGGTAATCCCTGCTTACATGACATGCCAGCTTACATATCATGTGCTGCTGAGCAAGTAAATCACTTGACCTCCAAAGGCCCAGTTCCCTCACTAGCAAATGAGGGTGTTTATACTTCCTCTTTTCAGCCTCACAATTACTCTGAAGATTAGATAAGAATATTTATGTGACAACTCTTAGAAAAGTCCCTAAAATAAGAAGAGAAAAATAACTTCATGTTTCACTTCTGATTAATATATTTTTACTAACCTATTAAAGACTAAGGTACTTATATTTTTTCTTCAATGGCATTAGATGTTTCTATGAAAAACCTTGAATAAAATTTTCCAAGTGGCCAAGACTTTATCATCTTTATTTCTAACTATTTTGTTACATATGTTGGGAAAATTTTGGTTTAAATAAAACCAAGTAAAAGCATGAGGCAGGCAACGTTATTTAATCATTTCTTTAGAATAAACATTTTTTTTTAATTAATTTTTTTTTTAAGATTTTTATTGGGGAATTGGGGGATGGGAACAGCGCTGGGGAATTGGGGGAAGGGGAACAGACAAGTTGCTGTCCTTTTGTTCTTCAGTCTAGTTGTGGAGGACGTTGCTTCACTGGCCCAAGTTGGCACCATCATTGCGCTCTTCCCCGGGTGAGGCAGATCAGTCGCCGGCTTCTGGACGGCCGCTCACAGTAGCTGCTGGCCACTCACGCTGGCTGCTGGCTACACATGGTAGCCCATGGCAGCCCACTGCAGCAGGGGCTGCAGCCTACGCCATCGCCAGTGACTCACGGCAGCCCAGCTCCAGGTTGAGCTGTTGTTCAGCATCTTAGCTGTAGAGGGCAGTGTCACTGGCCCTCATATGTGGGACCTGAACCGGGGACCTCTGGTGTCCCAAGCCAGCTCTTAACCAACGCGCCACTCAGCGGGCCCAACATTTTCATTTTTATATCTTTAAAACTCTTTCCTTATTACTCAGGTCTGTGGACTTAATTTTTGGATGTAGATTCTTAAATTATATTAAAACTTTATGGATATGACCCTTAGACTTTGATCCCATAGACTTTCAAAATAGTCTGCACAGAATATGTACTGTGATTCCGCTGCTGTTATATTGAGGCAATGTGGCATAGTTCTCTAGAACTAGACTACTTAAGTTCATGTCCTAGGTCTGGCTTTCTTGCTAGCTTTCTAACCCTGGGCCAATTGCTTAAGCCTCTCTTCCTTGGTTTATATTCTGTAAAATGAGGATGATAAAACAATAAGATTTTTATGCAAATTAAATGATTTAATACATAAAGGCTTAGACCAGTGCCTGACACATCGCAAGCACTCAATAAATATAGTTGTTCATTAATAAATCACAAGTCTTGTCCTTCTGACCTAGATTTATGTCACTAATGCTATTTATTCATTCATTGACTTATTTATTTTACCAGTAAGACCTATTTTCTTGAAACTTTGAACTTTTAGAGATAAGTAAGCATTGTATGTAGGCTTTATGAAGAGCAGATAAGGCAAATGAGATCTGCGTTTTCTCATTTCCATCTATTTTGGATTTAAGAGGACCAGTTTAAAAAGAAAACAAAATAGACCTTTTGTCCTCCTGAGTTCTGAAACAATATAAAAGAAGAATTAAGCAGATGAAGATATATAAATATCCACTTTATTTTTGGTAAAGCTGATTTAGAAAGCCTACTTGAATCTACAGTCATTGTTTCCTAACACTTCCCTGATGTTGAAATCTTGGAAGCTGTCTGCGGGTGCACTCGGGATCAAGAGAGCTGACCCACTTGCCCAGAGTTACTTCTTTACACATTAGTAGGTCCATGGAGCAGAGAGAAAAATGGGTTTCCAGACTGCCTCCAGGAAGCATGATTGAGCCCCAGATCCACATTAGAACAGGAACCAAGCACAACCAATGAGAGTGTGGAGATAATTAAAAGGAATCCTAGCCCAGCTGAGAGGAGCCCACTCAGTTCCCAGACTCTTTCAGGCACCTTTGTGTTCTTTGTGGGGGATAGAGGTCAGTAGGTACAGAGGTCAGTAGGTACAAAGGTAAAGTGTTTCCACTTTACTTTTCCCTCCTGTGAAATGGGTAGATAGGCATTTTTCCTTAGCAGTATTCTGCTAATAACGTCTCTTATCTTTTTAGGTGCTGAAGTGAAAACTCTCTTCAGTGCTTAATCGCACCTTTTAGAGTGAGAACTCAGAGGAATTCATTTCTTTACTTTTAAAAATCATCTATAAGGGCCGGCCAAGTGGCTCAGTTGGTTAAGAGCTCGCTCAAGAGTTTGAGCTCTGAGCAACAGCGGTTCGAGTCCCGGCCCAAGCTGAGCAGCTGCTGAGCTACCAAGAGGTGGCAGGATGGCTCAGCTAAAAAAAAAAAAAAAATCATCTATAAAATGTCTTATAGAGAGTTCATAAGATGGGTCCCAAGGCATGAGGTGACCTCTTAAACATTTTAGAAATAGGTATCATAACTAAATATAATTATAAAAGTTATCCATGAAGATACCCTCGAGGTAAAAGATCTTAACATTTTGGTACTGAAAAAAAGCTTACACAAAAAGCAGCAAAAGGAGATAATTTTTTATTTTTATCTAACCTTTCAAAATATTCCTCCTAAGTTCCCTATAAGGACATTTTAGGAGGTTATATTGGGTTGTAGGAAAAGTCATGACGTATATTTTCTATGTTTTCTGTTGCAAAAATGTGTAATGACTTTTCCGATAACTAATAGATAGCTTTCTTTCCTTTTAAGAATATCTAACCCTGAAAATCATGTCCTAGCAGATCATTAATTATCTTATCCTGTGTTAGTAAAAGAAAGATCAAAGATTATTTTTCTAATTTTATCAACAGCTTGCAGTCGCAAACAACAGGATTATTACCTTGCAAGAAGAAATGGAACGAGTTAAAGAAGAAAGCTCCTACATGTTGGAATCCAATCGAAAGGTTAATTTTACTGGATTTCTAAAATACTCCTAGAGAGCATGTCAGTGTGTAGCAGTGAAGGGAACCTCCAGAGGACTATATGGAAGCAGCAAGTGTTCGCATGTGTCAAACAGACTGTTTTTACTTAGACACACCCCATGCAAAACTGAGAATGAACAGTGAAGGTTATGGGAGGGTGGCGCCCCTTCTACAGATGCTTCTTCGCTTCAGCACAGTCTACATCTGTTTAGAGACTTCAAGAAAAGGTCTACTTCAGTTTCTTGTTTTTATGTACTAATGGTTTGTACTGTATTTAAGTGTTATATATGTTATATTAAATATACCATGATTTTAGATCATGTTACTGTTTTGTAAGACTTATTTATCTGCTAACCACTGGAAAACAGTTACTATATGAATGAATTTTCTAGATAACTTAATCCCTTAGAGTCCCTTAAAGTACCAAACTTTCTATATATGACTAAACAGATATTTTACAAACATTTTATGTATTGCACAATTCTAAGCCTTCTTAAGTAGAGGATATAATTTAACACCTTTAGCCCTTTATGATGACTGAAGATCATAATTATCAACATTGGCAATTCTGTACTGAATTATAATGGTGCTACTTTAGAGGGCTATTGAAATTGATAGAACTTCTAGCATCTATACTTAAATATTCCGAGATGGCTGTGGGTTTGGGTTTTTGGTGTGTGTGTATGTTTTGTTTTGTTTTTGTGGGTTTTTCCCCCTTTATGATTTCACTGGCATCTCTTACTCTTACTGCTGTTAGTATTGCTATCTCTAGAAAGGTCTCCCCATTCCCTTTTATCCTCATGCCTCTAACCTACTGTGACTTAAGAATCCAGATAGCCAGTTATAAAAATTGTCCCTGAAGACTAAGCAACTAGGCTGTGAGTGGAGACTAATAGTTTTCTATGAGTGACACGTTTGACTTTAATGCATGGACTTTGTAAAAAGAACTGTGACCACTCAGAAGAATTTTCTGATGACCTTATTTTTAGCTGTGATCTCTGTGGATAGTTGGAGGCCCCAGATGGAAGATCTCTGGAGAAGGAATACATCACCATTCGAGTCTTTGACCCAAATCATAGTTGACAGTGGATGCTATTTTGTTTTTAGAGACTGATTTTTTAAGAGTTTTACCACTTGGTTTGGTAAACTATCTTAGGACTTTAAACAAAATGGCAAGAAATCTCCAAAACTTCAGCTTAAGAATTTTTAATTTACTAAACCTCTTTAATTTCTTTGTTGTGTTCATTCACTGTTATGCCTGCTTAGGTATGATCATTTTTCCTTAATAAATAGCAGTGCTGGTGTCAGCTAACTGTATAGGTTCTTTTACTATTTAAGTATGTACTATTTTATTTATCTTTTCAAGGGTCCTAAGCAAGACAGAACTTCAGAAGGGCAAGCACTAAGTGAAGCAAGAAAGCATTTAAAGGAGGAGACACAATTACGACTGGTAAACTTTGCTTACTGCCTGATAGTGCAGGAACTCATAATAGTCTACTTAGAGGTTTTATCTTACAGACCAAGATCAGGAATATCAGTAGTGGTCCGACAAGTTTTTATGAACCCTATAAAACCGTTTCTCACTCTTATTAACCCCATGTTCCCTATAATGCTTTCTTAGTCCATTTTCTGAGTATTCTCAACAACCAATAGGATCTTTTTAAAATTTTATTAAATTTATTGGGGTGACATTGGTTAATAAAATTATATAGGTTTCAAGTGTACAGTTCTATAACACATCATCTCTATATTGCTGTCACCACCCAGAGTCAAATCTTTATTTTTGAGATTTTATAGTTTGTATTATAAAAGCATTAGATATATGGAAACTACTTTTGAACCCTGCGATCCTCCGTCCCACCTCAGTCCTCACTCCTGCACAGATTTCGATATGTCTCCTTGGAGGTGGCGGCTCCTCTTCTCCTTACTAAGAATCATTAATGTAGAATTGTACCTTTTACCTTTAGCTGTTATTTCCAAATTTATTCTTGTTCTTATACATAGAGAAATATATCATTAGTATTAGTCTTAAGATATTTTTTAATTAAAAAAAATACATATATGTAAGAATGTATAATAAGGAATAATATTCCTATAATAGATTTTATCCAAGTATTAGTATATTAATATACCCCTGGTATTAGTGTATTAACTCTTCCTGCAATTTAGATAGGATCCTCCCAATAGTGTCTCTAAGAATAGGGAGAAGCTTGAAAATAAGGGGTGACCTGATTAGTATTAAAAATTATCACAAATTAATAGTGTATACAACTGAATTTCAGGTTTTCTGAGAAAACAATATTATTGTAACATCCTTGAAATAATTATCATTTTCCTCCTGTGTTTGTGAATTACATCTCCAAATACTTTCTATTAGGAAGGTCCTACAAATAATATATGTTAGGAGTATTAAGAAGCATTCTGACTGATTTTCTGTCATGCTAACTATATTTCAGAGGAGTGCCTCAGTTAAGTGGCACGTGACAAAAATCTTACACAGAATTTCCCACATCTTTGCAACACAATAAGATAAAGGTTTATTTAAAAAGGAAAGAAACCAAGAAAGTAGGTGTGCCCTGGACATAGCCTGAATGCAGCAGAGCCTCAGGTCTTTGTATTTTTCATCATCCAAATAATGTCGCAGTAATAATAGTTGAAACAAAAAGGGGTTTCATGTGATGTGGACATAAAAATTCCGTTAGCCATATTGACCATTCCCAGTAATTGAGATGTTACCCTGGAGACCCAAGTATCTTTCAGGTTCCTTGGGCTCTTGAATATATCAACAACATTCATATTGAAAAGAATTGCAACTGCTTCGTTTTGTATTGGCTACTGTAACACTTTATATATATTTCTATAATAGGACATGACATCAACTGTCTGTCATAATATGTAATGAAGTGCCTTAGGTATGTGCATATTTTAGACATATTAAATAGCACTATCTTTGGCCTACCAAGCTTTTCAGATTTTTAAATTATTGAGTAAATGTTGTTGTAATTATTCTAATATTGTTCTTGTTGTTAATTCTTCTGTATTGAATAATAGATTATAGCTATTTTGCCAGAATATCCAGACCTGAGAGTTTGGTCGACCTTTTCCTGTGGAATTTTATAGATGGCGCTTAGATGAGGAAAGAGAGAGTAAGCAGTTTATTTACCTTTGCGGGCAGGATGTTGAAAAAGAGCTGGAGCTCCAGATCAGCATGAGACAGGAGATGGAGATGGCTATGAAGATGCTGGAGAAGGATGTCTGTGAGAAGCAGGACGCCCTGGTGTGTCTGCGGCAGCAGCTGGACGACCTCAGGGCTCTCAAGCATGAGCTTGCCTTTAAGCTGCAGGTGAGGAGAAAGGAGGAAGAGGCTCGTGGTGCTAAACCCCAGGGCTTCCCTCTGCCCCTCTTTCTTCTAAGTCACACTCTAAATACAAGAGGCCCTAGAGAATCGTATCTCATTAGGAGGCTCTCCACCAATAAGCCACTTTAGGAATCAGACCGTCACAGGATCTTGTGTTGCTATTCTGGAAAGCCGTGGCCATTTTTTAGATTATAATGGGGTAAGGGGGTCTCTTTTATCCTATAAGTTCATTTCTGCTCTCCAGCCTAACGTGCCAACTGAGCTGTATCTCCCATTAGCTTTTATACTGTAATATGATAAATGGATGAACTTTCCCTGATGTTGATTTTTGTGACAAAGCTGCTTGTAACAATACTAACTTTAAACATTCCTTTTTGTTTTTTCTCCACCTGAGAATTACCTAATATACAAATATAAGAGCATTTCTATTGTTCTATTTCCCACTTACCATTAGGTTCAAAAGGCATGTGTCATTTATTTCGGGATTTTATGTTATATATACATCATCCATAATTTTTTTTTCATACCAGAGTTCAGACTTAGGAATAAAACAGAAAAGTGAACTAAACAGTCGCTTGGAAGAGAAGACTAATCAGATGGCTGCTACCATTAAACAACTTGAACAAAGGTAAAGTGCTGTTTCTTTAGTGAAACACTTTGGTACTTCAATGCTGGATGTGAAGAGAATGTATGCTTTTGGCAAATAGAATACCTGAAACTCTTCCAGCCTAACCTCAGGCACGTGGGAAGGGAGAAAGCCGGTAAAAGTCTTCTAAGATGTTACTGAAAACGTTTTTAAGAAACAGCAGCTTTTTGTAACTGTTTTGAACAGCACAACTCTAACCCTCTCTCTTAATCCCATTTCAGTGGCATGTGTTAGGGGAGGGGCACTTAACAAGTGTGAAAGAACTTTTTTTTTTTTTTTTAGCTGAGCCATCCTGCCACCTGTTGGCAGCTCAGTTCGGGACTTGAACTGCTGTTGGCTCAGAGCTCGCACTCTTGAGCGAGCTCTTAATCAACTGAGCCACTCGGCCAGCCCTGAAAGAACTTTTAAATATGTTTGTGATGCTGTGATTTTATTATTAATCACTAAAGTGTGAGGTGATGTAGGGGTATTGAGGGCCCTTCTAATAACTAACCCCTTTTTCTCCTCTCTCCCATTTTCCTTTACTCTCTACTTTGTCTTTAACAGTTCTATAGCTTCCACTGTCACCTCCCGCCCACAACTCTTAAATTTGTCTGTCTCCAACTCTGTCCGTCTGGAGACCAGTCCTGTGTTTTCATCCTCTCACCAGCTACTTCCCACCAGAACCTACAGTTCACAAAGTACATCCTCTCCCTATGCTACTCTTATGAATCCCTTTTGGTCTGAAACCACCATTTCTTCCTAGTAACTTAGCTGCCAAGAGAAATGGCTGAGACTTAAAGCTCTAATGAGCCACAGCACCCACAGTTATTCAGTGTTGCTTGCCAGTGTTGCCACCTTTAACACCCACTGAGCACCCTTTTTGCCCTTGAGGAAAACTAAAGTACTTCCTGGTCCCTGGACACGCTTCCCATTTTTCCCTTCCATGTCTTTCCTAATAGTTCCACCAATTAGAAATGCTCTTCTTTTTCCCACTCCCTTGTTCTAAAGGTACATTTTTTACATTCAAGCTCAAATGCCACCTACCCAAACTTCCTCTACTACTTCTTCCCAGCTAAAAATAATCTGCCAGTCTGCCCTTGTTGGAATTCCTATGGCCTCATATCCGTACCCATCCATACTGCTTATAGCACCTCTCACTTTCTGCCTTCCCTTAGCCCTTGATATACGAGTATGTATCTTACCTTCTGATGAGAGTGTGAGCTCCTTGCGGTTAGCTCACCGTGCCTTCAATGTACAAAGCATTCATTTAGTAGATGCATGAATGAATGGATGAATGGCAACTTATTTAGGAGGGCCCTGTTAAATTAATGTTAACTCAACAGTTATTTGCAAATTAATAAATAAGTTTGAAACTTCTCGTTTGGCTGATTTTAAATAAAAAGCTATTGGTCTATCCAGGAAGTTAATCTTAGCGCTTGCTTATAAGCAGATATGTGTTTATGATTCAACAAATCAGTTTTAGGATTCATAACTTGTGTTTTTAAAATGTTATATTAAATTATTTTTCAGTGCATTTTTGAGTTGGTATTTAATGCAGACAGAACTATAATGACTTCATCTCTTCAAGTATTAAGCTGACTTATTGTCTTGCTATTTTTCTCTTTCCTGTTTATCCATTTTCTCATTCCCCTTTCACTCCATTTTTATTTTTATTTTATTAATTTAGTGAAAAAGATTTGGTGAAACAGGCAAAGACCTTAAATAGTGCAGCAAATAAATTGATCCCAAAACATCATTAGGCATTTTGCAATTGGTCACCTCACAAGTTTGATACCACAACTTAATTGTAAAAGTTAGAAATCTGAAAGTTATTACATTTAGGCTCTGATTTATATAAACTGTCACCAAAAATTGACTTTGAATTTGTTGGACTTTAAAAAAAGAAAAGCAGTTTAATATGTAGGATGTGTTTTTTCTTCTTTTTTATTTTGTCCCCAGAGTTAGAAAATTTAGTATAAGTTCTTAATTAAATGCCAAATAAACTTCACAAAATTACTTCTGAGTTGACCAATAAATAAATACTCCATTTTTAAAAAGCCTAGGGAATTGAAGCTTTGTACATATGTTATTGATGCCTTTACAACCCAGTCCCTGACAATAACAGATTCTAGGTGCATTGTCTATATCAGCAAGCCTGTTCTGCCATAGCGATGTGATGAACTAGAGGTGACTACCATATGGACGTGGACTCTTCTAAAGTAGTTCTGTGTCTCTTAGTCCATGACCCTTTTTCACTTTTCTTATATAGGTTTAATCCCCAAGTCAGGATAATACTTAGTATTTCACTACAGTTCTGTTCTCAATAACCAAGACTGCTTGCAACTTTTTTGCCTTAGTGACTTTGGGGGTGGGAAAACAGCATCCTTACATTTCTTTAAAGTACATAGAGATAGTTAGTGTAGGTAACTTATAATAACATAGTAATGTGGAAGCTTGGGAAAACCCTCCTAATGTTTGTCATCTTCTACCTCTGCCATTTTCCTGCAATTCCACTTCCTATTTAGGTAGTTCGGAGAGAACAATTTTAATGAAAATAGTCCTCTCCTATAAAAAATATAGAGTACACATTTAAAAATTTATCCTGCTTTTCCTTTTGAAATACAGATGACCAGGTATAGACATGAGTGATTGTTTCCTGCCTGTCATTCCTTGCTAGAAACATTTTCTTAAGAGTTTCTGTTACTTTTTGTTTAGATGGGGGTTTGCGAAAATTTCTAGGAAGCTAACAATCTAATTATTAGAAAACCATTTCAGAGTAGGAAATAGATAAATGATAAACTTATATTCTTTATTATTATTTAGCCTAAAAATAAAGATTCCCCATAGATATCTGCAAACAATAATTATCAGGGCGTTTTTCTCTAAGTGACCACAGATCTAACCCTTTCTAGGCTTTACATTGTAAATAATCGTATATGACTTGGATGTTTTTTTAATGACTTTTGATTTGGAGGTATAGGTTTTACATAAGCCTTCGTTCCTTCAAAAGGTTGTGGCAAATTTTTTTTCTCTTTTTTCTCATTCTGATATGATTTACAGCATTTCAGCTGTTTAGATGGGAACAAAGATAATCCCTTTGCTTCCAGCTCCTGAAACCCTTTACCTTCTTGGAAAAACAAGAACTAAAAGCATATATGCTTCTATAGGTCTTTGCAGACTTGAAACAAAGTCAAGTCAAAGAGCACATGACCAACCTCATGGAAGATCCTATGCTCTCAACTTATTTTACTTCTTATAATTTTGCACCTGTTCTTATCTTCATCAACCTTTTGAGAGGAGTTGCCTTTCTATGAGCATTTAGAAGGGGTGCTCAAACAGCAAAATAAAACATTTTAAAAACTACACATAGCATGCTTCGAAATTCTGTTACATAGAGCCCCAGATGTTTCACCTGTTAGGACATGCTTCTTTATAGGTGCAAAGTTGCAGGATATATGGAAGAAGACAGTCATTAGAATCTTCCAGAAAATATGGTCAGGAATCTTTCGCAGGCCTGGTGCTGAATTGTTTGCCCACTGAGTCACACACCACTTGGTAGGAACAGAAAGGAAACAGATGGCCAAACTCTGACAAAGCTTCTCCTTATACAATAACCTGAAGCCTGGGTAAGGGTTAATATATAATGTCCAGTGATTTAATACAATTTGTGGTTTAGGGGAAGGACCAAGAAAATGTTCTAATTCCACATATAAGAAGGTAGTCGCCCACTTGCAAGTTCCAGTTATGTGTATAAAACAGAAATATAAAGTACCAAACCAATTAGGAAATAAAAACAAACAAAAAAAAGTGGATTTAACTTTAATTACTGTGTGCTTGAGATTGGCTTTGGATATGGATTTTCTAAAAAGTGATGTTTTGTTGTTTATCATCTAATGGCTGTAAACTGTAGTACTAGAATAAAAAAAAATGGAAAATCACTTTTCCTCTGCCTGGTTCACCTTCATCTTGCTTTTCTTTAGACTTTGTTTCTTCTCCATCTTCCTTAATTTCTTCCCTTTGTCCTGAAAAGGTTTTTTTCCTCTCTCTGTCTCTCCATGCCTTCTTCGTTGGGTTGTTTTATTTTGTGTTGTAGACTTGGTCTTCCTCCCCACCATGGCTTTTGTTTTTTATCACAAGTTCATGTGGCTCACATCCAGATTGCGCCAGGCTGAGCGAGGCCGCCAGTCTGCTGAGTTGGACAACCGGCTCTTCAAGCAGGACTTTGGAGACAAGATCAACACTCTGCAGCTGGAAATGGAGGCACTCACCAGGCAGCGGTGAAGAGCGGGAGGCCAACCAGGGGGTTATGGGGAGTTCTAAGGCTAAACAGCGAGAGGAGGGGGTCCCATGATCCAGCCATCTGTCTGTCCAGTGTCCTTTCTCTAGAATTAGAATTCAGAAATTTTCATATACATTCCCATTCCCAAAATCTTGTCAGCATTCTTTGCAATCTAAAAATTATGAAGTTAGAACCCAAGGCCCCAGATGAATAGGAAGGAGTAAGAGAATTAAGAGCCATTATAACACTAATAATAGTATTTCCTTCTTAATGTGTACCAAATACTTGACTAAGCACTTCACATGCATTCTCTTAACATCTTCGCAACAATCCTATTAGCAGGTGATCTTATCACTCCCATTTTCAGATGAAGTTAAAACTGAGAGGGATTAAATCTATCCAAATTCACACAACTAAGCTAATAAGTAGCAACACTAATTTAAAAACCTCTCACTGACTTCAAGCCCTTAACCCCTTTTCTGTATTGTCTCTCAAATGAGCCTTGATTCTGTGCTAAAGCCACTGACAAACAAATAGGACTTTGTTGTTGGATATAAAAGCACATAGCTACTAAGGACCCTAGTGGAGTGGGCGAGGGTGTAACTGGGGATTGAATACATAACTATAGAGAGAGAGACCAGCTAATTAACATGAAATGAGACTACAGTGTCAGTGCTTTCGTACTGTATCTTGCTAAAAATATGTAAATACTGTCTTTCAGTTATAGTAAATCCCACTACATGTCATTCAGTTGTCCACAACTCTTCATTAAGAGTTAATATTTTATTTTTACTTTTTTTAATAATTTTTCAGTTTTTCAATTACAGTTGACATACAATATTATGTTAGTTTTAGGTGTATAACACAATGATTAGACATTTAAATAACTTACGAAGTAATCACCCTGATAAGTCTAGTACCCATCTGACACCACACATAGGTACTACAATATTATTGACTGTATCATTAAGTTATTATTACATATTGATATTCAGAATGATGACCTTCAGAGACTGGAGGATCCTAAAGTACATGCTTAACCTAAGAAAGATTTTAAGATGTTGTGTGTATTTTAAACATGTTGTATGTATTTTAGTGTCACTGGTTTTATTATGTTGTATTTTAGTACTTTAAAACCTGGTTGTGTGTGTGTGTGTATAAATTTTTTATTAATCAAGTATTAAAATTTAATTATTGAACTTTAAGGGCTTGATACTTTTTAGAGAATATGAGTACACAATGCAAATGTTTATCCTTTTCATCTCCCACCTATCCCAGGAACCAGCTTGAGTTAGAACTAAAACAGGAAAGAGAAAGAAGATTACAAAACAACAGGAGCATCCCCGGAAAGGGTTCCCAGAAGCCAGAACCGCAAAGGGTAATAATTGTTATTCCCGTGTTCATTTACTTAACTACCTTGCTGAGCTGGACAGTTTCCTCTCATGGAGCACAGGCCATTGCTACGGCCTGGAGTGTGTGGCTAGCAGGCTAGAGCTGGAGTGAGCATGAAAGCCTGATTCTTAGTGTACCACTAGGTTGCTGCCTCTAACTTGATGTCCTTTGGAAAAGGGGAATACTAACCACAATTTCCAGTGGCCTTATCCCTTTTAATTTTTTAAGATGATTTTGGTTTCTTAACAAAAATATGTGTCTCTTGGACTTCTGCTGGCTAACATTTTTAATAATGTGCTATAGTAATTCCACTCCAACCCTGAACTCTCGGCCAAAAGAATTGTCGTAAATGTGAATTTGCTTCTGTACGCTTTTTTCAAAATCATGAGGATTTTGTTTGAGCACTCTCAAGGTACTTCTCTTGGGAAAATCATTAAAAGAGGGAACTAGGCTTGGGGAAGGGAAACTAATGTAGACTGGCAGGGAGGGAACTAAAGTTGGATAAGATCCTCTCAACCTAGAAAACAGAAGCCCCCATCTTTTCCAATAATAAAATCAGAAAAGCATGAAATACTTTTTCTGTCAAAGACAAACACAAGGAAAAAATTACCTTCTTTGTATATTTATATATAACAAAGCAAGTTAAATTTAAGCTTATTTAAAATTTCTAGAGAATGAGCTGCTAATTTACTGGAGAGTAAAAAGGAATGATAAAAGGAAGTTTATTATGTAGTACTCATTACTACCAATGTAGTGTGCAAAGTAACACTTCTCTATATAGCATGCTGTCTTTATTATTTTAGTTCAGCAACCATAAAATATACATATAAAGGCTTATAGAGATTTACTAAAATCTTGGCCTATCTTATCTTGCTTTTCCGTTGAAGCCTTACGTTTCTCCATCTTGAATTTCCCTGCAGTAGGTTTCCAGCAGGGTAAATATTGCATTGCCCTCTCTTCCTTGATACTTGAGTAGTCTGAGAACATGCATTCTCCTTTTGGAGGCTGATAGCCAGCAGTTCGAAGCAGGCAGCAGTGTGTGTGTGCCACACAAAGAATTTGTCCCTAGAAGCTGCCCAGACAGGGCTTAAGAGCATTGGTAGAAATGCAGTTTGGGCCTTTATATTGGTCTTTCAGAGTAGAAAACTCCTTGAGTTGTACAGGCTGTAGAAGTTGTCGTGACATTGAGGCATCTACTTGACTGAGTGCCCAGGGGATTACACTGTCTGCTGGATATGGCCATGCTTGGTTTGACCAGTTTTCCAGAGCTCAGCTGGCAGGGCAGAGAGCAGCAGGTAGAATACACATACACATACACACACACGTGTGTGTGTGTGTGTGTGTGTGTGTGTGTGTGTGTGTGTGTGTGTGTGTTTATTTTTCTTCTAAGAAGTAACTGATACCTTAGTTCACTTTGCAAGTAAATAGGATACATTCTGAATTTCATTTGAATCTCAAGAATTAAAGAAGATGTTTACTGTGAAAGCCATTTGTTACAAACTCTATCAGAATAATTTGTTTAGAAACTGCTTGGAGCAAAGAATAAGGACAAATATCTTGAAAGTTAAATTTCTTCCCTAATAAAAAAGCTGCTTTGCTTTATACCCAAGCTACACAATACAGGGGGGAAAAAAGTCTGCAATGTCGTCATTGTTTACCATTCTGAATAATTAATAAATTGGGCTGTTTTCTTTCTTTTGGCAGGATGAGAAGCACAAAACTCAAGAGGAAAATGTTAAACTAAAAAAGCCCCTGGAAGAAAGCCACAGGTGTTTGTCAATAAAGTATTAACTAAGATATGAAGTTATTTTGGGGTGATGGGAAACAGGGAGCTTTTGGTATACATTGGCAGTGACAAAAGACTCAACACTGACTTGTAATATTAATATTCCAGAAAGACATTTTGAAGGGGAAGTGAGTAAAAAATAAACCAAATAAATATTGTAACATTAAACCAAACCCATATAGACCAATTCAGGAAAAAAAAAAAAGGTGATCAAGCTCTTCTCTGACTCTTTCCTGGTTAATGCCCAAATTCAAATTATCACCTAAAGATTATTTCTGATTTGCTGGATTGGTATCACGAGAGAATGAAGCACAAGTCATAGCTTTTCCTAGGTTCTTAAATGTACTTGAGTATGACTTGTTTCCACCTACATGTTAAGCTAAAGGCAGAAATTCAAAATAAATTCAAAAATAATTTGAAACATTTATGTTTCAAATAAATCCTCTAATTTCTCTAATGTCCTTTCTCTTAAGGGTCTCAAACAGATTGGTTTTATTCCTTTTTCTTAATTCTTCATCAGATTTGCTCACTGTGAAGAGCACAGGATTGTTTCCAGCAAATTGACTTTCACCAATTATGTTAGCAGGTAGAAATATAACAAAGTATTACATAGTGCCACTAGAAAAGCGAAGGAGGTTCAACTATTTAACATTCTGGAAAGGGCAAAACCATGGAGACAGTGGTGGTCAGAGGTTGGGGGTATGGATGAATGAATAGGCGGAGCACAGAGGATTGTTTAGGACAGTGAAAATACTCTAATACTATAGTGGTAGATACATGTCATTATACATTTGTCCACACACATGGAATGTACCAACCAAGAGTGAACTCTGAGGTGAGCTATGGACTCTAGGTAATTACGATGTGTCAGTGTAGGTTCATCAGTTGTAACACATGAACCACTCTGGTGCTGAATATCGAATATGGATGGACTGTATGGGAAATTCTGCTCAATTCTGTACTTTCTGCTCAATTTTGCTGTGAATCTAAAACTGCTCTAAAAATTGAAGTCTATTATACCAACCAAACAAACAAAAAAAAAAAGGTTAGTAACAAGGAAAGATACGTACAGGGGTTTTTCAGAGAACTATACAGTGTATATTTCTGGCATCTGTCCCTGTCTAGGCTTTGGTGCCTTCAGAAGGTGGTTGTGTCATCTAGAACAAAAGTAGCTGTTGGAAAATACAAATCACACAGTGCAGTAGTAGGCTGATTATGAAGATACCTACCCTACACAGCCCTTCCTCACCTCCAAGGCCAGAATGATTCCAAAGCCTTTAAATTTACTCCCAAAGAGCATGGTCTGATCCAGGACCAACCTTAAACTACAGTCCGTCTAACACATCAGGCCAGCATGGACCACAGGAGGGAACTAGAAAGGCTATGAAATGAACCAGGACTTAAAAGTGCCTTTCAGAGCCAGCCTTGTTCCAGACTAATCAAGTCATTTACAATCAGGAGCGTCTTACATGCCAGGCTGTGACTTAGGCTCTGGGAATAGACGACAATACTACCTTAATATCTGTATTGTGTTCTGCAGCTTGAAAATTTGTCTCCTTACAAATTTAATTACAAATTTAATTTTCCTGACAAAAATTTAATCATCTATTCCTACTTTGTGAGGAAACTTGAGAGCACAGAGGCTAGCTGGCACACCGAAGCTGCCTTGACTCACCCTGTCTTCTCTTTTTAAGTCCCTTGTCTCTGCACTACGTAATAGCTGCTTCCAGGGCCAATGGTGGCCAGAACTGCAGTCCTAAGACATACCAGGCTTCCTGAGATTGTTGTCCAAGGAAAAACCAAAAACCTGATCACACTGCCACTCAAAAGAGAATTGGCCCGCCGAGTGGCTCAGTTGGTTAAGAGCTCACTCAAGAGTTTGAGCTCTGACCAACAATGGTTTGAGTCCCGGCCTGAGCTGAGCTGCTGAGCTGCCAACAGGTGGTGGCAGGATGGCTCAGCTAATAAAAAATAAAGTAAATAAAAGAGAATTGGAACCACTGTAGAACTCTAGTACATTTTCCCTAGAACCGAAAGTGGACTTGGCTTTCCTCTTAAGTTGTATTTCAAACTGAGAAAATCAGGTTAGCTCAGCTGGGTCTCCTGAAGAAATACTTCAACCTGAGTGGGTACTCATCTGACAGTCTCATTTCCCTTTCCCTGACTAATGGGCTAAAGTTCACATTTTAACTATTTGGGGGAGAGGGACTCATCCATGACATAATGAATAGATTCCTATAATATCAGATAGGGAAAAAAAGCTGTTAAAACATGGCACATGGCAGTGGCCATTGGAGAAAGGTTGGGAAAAATAAATGCTATTTTCTTGGTAGTAAAAAGGAAACATAAAATATAACTCCAAATCAATTTTTAAACAGGAACCATAATGTAGGTCAAGGATCAGATTCTAGCAATAGATTTAACAACCAAACTTTCCTCACCTTGGAGGTCAAGATTAGTGATTATATTGGTCCCCAAAACAAAAAAAAGCCATGTTATTCCTGTTTTGTGTGCTTTAGAAGTGATACAAATGGAAATATAATAAATTGCTGTTTTTAATTTTCCATTCTAGGCTGCAGCCTCACCCTATGGATGAACAGGTAATTGAATCTCCCATCCTAAAGCATCTTGTATAAATTATGAAGTTGGCTGTACCATGCCTGGCTGTAAACAAGGCAGCATGGGAGGGAGATGAACGCACACAGGCCTCTGTCCTGTCCTAACAATGTCCTGAACAAGCATTTATTTGCCTGAAACTCTCACAGGGAGTAGCACAGCTTTGAGCAATTTAATAAGTAAACTACAATTCTCACTTCTTTGAAATTCTCTTTCACATACTATGAGCCCTATAAAATGGAGAGAAAAAAAATACTTCTTGATCACTTAGAAATAAGCAAACATAAATGGTTGTGAAATACTTTGCAGATAAATAGTATATGAGAACCCCATGAGAAAGATGATTAATGCTATTATGTGTGTCACCCTGTCGTTTATTAAGATATAAAATTAAGTCTGCTTTCCATTCTCCATAGTAGAGTAAGACAAGAGGGATGGGCTTTTAAAAAATAAACAAAAAGCTTTTACCTTACACTTATATACTTGAATTTTCTTTTTATAAATAAAATCACGTTACTTCGTTATGAAAATTAAAAGAGCTCCAAGGTGAATGATAGTATTATTAGAGTTGTATTAAGGTGGTAGGACTATACTCGTATATAATTTTGTTTGTTTAGTTTCCAGATAGTATGTAATGTGGCTATATAATTTTTGTCACTAAAAAATGCATATTCTGGAAGTATAAGTATTTCTAGGGCTAAGGGAAACTAACCAGCTCGCTGTATTGTTTAGGATCGGCAGCTGCTTTCTGAGAAGCCACAGACGTGTCAGCTATGCCAGGAAGACAGCAGCCTGACAAAGGTGATGGTGAGGAGACTTGAACCCCTTTCAATAATAGGGACTTGCTGTGTAGAATGCAGGGTGGGGAGAAAAGCAAAAGGAGCAAGCATTTATTGTATATCTGTTTTGTTTTTTTGTAAGTCATGTCGGTAAATCCCTGTTGACATAAATATAAACAAGTAAAATAATTTAAAACAAATAAATGTAAGTTTATAAATAAATATTTATTGAGTGCCTACTTTGTGGAATGTGCTATTCCATGTGCTGAGAAAGAATGAACAAAAGTGAAGACCAAATCCCTGTTCTTGTGAAGCTTGTGTCCTTTGTGCTGTCAGATGAGAACCCTGGGCTCAGAGATGTTAAGTACATTTCACAAAGTTACTCAGGTCATAAGTGGCAGAGCCCAGATGCAACTTGACTTTGGCTCCAAAGTCTGCACTCCTTTCAGTACTCCCTGCTGCTTAGAACAGATAAGACAGGTTGGGGGGGAGGGGGGAGTGTCATGCAAAGTGCCTCAGTATGTCAGGAAAATTCCTCCCTGCCTTTCAAATATAAGTGACACCCTACCTCCACCGCACCCTCAGGAAGATGAATTGTTTGGGAGAAAGTGTCATTATTCATAGGGGAAGTTCTTCACAACCTTGATGTAGGGGCTCTTGGAGCTGTGTGTGCACAGCCTTACAGTGACACTGCCATAATGACCCACGTGCCATCCAACTGCTTGGCCTCTAAAGGTTCAAACTGCTTAATAAAGAGACTAATTTCCCTGCACACAGGATGCAGGAAGCTGTGCTGTTGCTGCACTAGTGTCCCAAAGGACATGCTTATAGAACATCAGCGTTAAGCACATCGGTGTATCAGGGATTGTACTTTCTGTTCATGCTCAGCAAATGATTGAATCTTAGGCTTGCTACCCAGTCCATTGCTAGGTCTCTGCCTGCCTTATTTGGAGTATGCTTAGGTACTTGTAAACTAATTCCAGAATTAGCCCACCTAAGTGAATATAGTGAATGAAAGTATGTCTTCCAAAGAATTTGTGTATTATCTGTTCTTATTCTGTGACACTGCTTCTCTTTATTTAGATCTAGGAACTAGACTGTAAACTGCTTTGTACAGTGTGTGTTTGGTCAGATACTTCCTGGCACATAGCAGACATTCTGTCAATACTTGGTTAGGTTTGAACGTTTCCAGTATTTGGCCTTTTACAACCCATGCATCCATATGCCTGGCTCTTCAATTCCCCACCTAACCTCCTTTTCTTTTTGTAGAATATGTGTAAGAACTGCAAAGGAACCTTCTGTAACGCCTGTTCAACAAATGAACTGCCTCTTCCTTCAAGTATCAAGCCTGAGCGAGTTTGCAATCCCTGTCACAAGCATCTGATGAAACAGTATTCCAGCAGCCCATCGTAAGACTGGAGGCCAAGACCTGGACCAGAATGTCTCTGCCTATGTTAGATGGCAGGATCCTCTGGAGCCCAGACCTTAGCAGCAAGTCAAGAGTTTTTAGGAATGATTTAAATAAACCAGGTCCAGGGAGAAAAGGCAGTGGTTGGGGGTACTGGAAATTTTGCTCGTTTTCCCTAATGAACTGTATGAATAAAAATGACTCAGTTGAGCCTCTCTCTTCTAAATCTAAACAGCCCCACTTTGAAGGATTTATTTTATAGCATGTCTTTGGAAGGGCTACTCATGTTTATGAATAGTGATAACACTGGGGTAGATACAATAGGAGGGTCCATAGATAAGAATAAAAAGGAAAACGATCATTTCCTCTATTACATTTGCAGATTCAAAGGGGAATGATAAATGTTAACTGAGATCAAAATAACAGATGTTACGTATTTCCCCAGGTGCTGCTAGACATAAACATTGTTTCCTCTTCACCCAGCTAACTACCTCTTGTTTAAAGCATCTCCACCAAACTGTGAACCCAAACTCAGGGAAAAATTAAAGAGTAATATAAATTCTGAATGTACTTAAAGCAATATTGTAATATATTATAGTTTCAGGACCAGAATTTTCTGGTCTGGACTTACAAGTGTTTCCATTATCAGAACAAGGAGGAGGAACATTAGCTTTTTCCACTTAATGACTTCTAAAGTGAGCATCTGCCCTTTTCAGAGTCTCCTACTATGAAACAAGGAAACTCTCTTCCCCAGTCCCTCCCTCCTCCAAGTCATAATGGAAATTGTTAAGAATTTTAAAGATAGGGTTTGACTTTTGAGAATAGGAAGTATTGAAAGCAAGCTAAGTCTGGTGTAAAGTAAAATTAAATTTGTCCATGACTGGGAACAATTAGCTCAGAATATTTATTAAATTCTTTCTTGAATAAGGGATCCCTTATTCTGAGCCAAGAATTAGCACTGGTAGACAGAATCTTAGAAATTATGACACTCAAAAATCTTATAGTAACAGTTCTTTGGTGGAAAAGAAGAAAGTGCATTCAGCGTGGGAAGGAAAGATGGTATATGCTGTTCTGATGATGTTACGTGTGTCTAGATTGTTTGATTCCAATTAAGACCTCAGGAGATAAGATTCTGTAACTGGTTTAGAATTCTGGGGTGGAAACATCCTGGAACCTCGGTATTTAATAAATTCTGGCTCCTGAAAAGGGTTATAGCCTGGGAAAGGGTTATTTCAGAAGTCTGGCCTGTTACTTGGTAAAGCTAAGTTTTGAGAGTATTAAGGAAAAATAAAATCTGATAATTCTAGCTTAGTTTGTTGTTGTTTTATTTTCCCTTTAAATGTTTATTTTCTGTGATTCTCCATTTTCCTTATTTTTGGCTACTTACATATGCCAGCAGTATTTTAGATGCTACAGATAATCTGGGGAATTTAGGAATTATCCTAAATGAGCAAAAGTTATAATTAGTTTTGAATTAAATAGAAAAGAGGCAGCTCTGTTCATGGACTATAAGGTGGAATAAGTAATTAGCTATTTGAGATTTTATTTTGAATTGCACATATGCTACAAGGTCTGACACTTAAGTTTACAAATTTGTTGCAGTGATGTTGCTAACCTTTTTTGATATCAGAGGAATTACTCATTATGAATTTGTACCAACTGGACAAATAGTTAACCAAGTTTACTATTTGGAAGTGCTGAAAAGGTTGCGTGAAAAAGTTACACGATCTGAACTTTTCGCCAACAATTCATGGCTCTTGCATCACGATAATGCACCAGCTCACACAGCACCGTCTGTGAGGCAGTTTTTAGCCAGTGACAAATAACTGTATTGGAATACCTTCCCTACTTACCTGATCTGGCCCCCAATGACTTCTTTCTTTACCCAAAGATAAAGGAAATACTGAAGACATTTTGATGATATTCAGGACATCAAGGGTAATTTGACAGCTCTGATGGCCATTCCAGAGAAAAAATTCCAAAGTTGCTTTGAAGGGTGAACTAGGCGCTCGCATTGGAGCATAGCTTCCCAAGGGGAGTACTTCAAAGGTGACCATTGTGATGTTCAGCAATCAGATATGTAGCACTTTTTCTAGGATAAGTTCGCAAACTTAATTGTCCAACCTCGTATTTAATCTTTTCTTTTTGAAACAAAGCTCCAAAAATCTGTTGTTAGTAGAGCTGCCCATGAAAACAAGAGGACCAAGTCGTGAATACTTAATGTTAGGCCTATTTTCCTTAAAAATTGTGCTTTCCACCATTTACAATAGCATCAACAAGAATAACATATTTAAGAATAAACTTAACCAAAGATACAGAAGACTTGTACACTGAAAACTACAAAACAACTAAAAGAAATTAAAGATACCAATAAATGGAAAGATACCTCGTTTTCACAAATTGGAATACTTGATATTAAGCTGTCGATGTAATCTCTAGCAAAAAATCCCAATATTTTTTTGCAGAAATGGAAGGATCCTTCCTACTATTCATGTGAAATCTTAAGGGGCCCCCAAATAGCCAGAACAATCTTGAAAAAAAACAAAATTGGAGTTCTCCCATTTCTTGACTTGAAAACTTTCTACAAAGCTACAGTGATCAAAACAGTATGGTACTGGCATGAAGACAGACACAGAGACTAATGGACTAGAACAGAGAGCCTAGAAATAAACCCTCACATATATGGTCAAATGATGTTTGGCCAGGGTGCTAAGGCCATTCAATGGGGAAAGAACAGTCTTTTCAACAAATGAGGCTGGGAATATTGGATATCCACATGTAAAAAAAAAATGAAGTTTGACCTTTATACCATAGACAAAAATTAACTCCAAATGGATCAAAAATCTGAACATAAGCGCTAGAACTATAAAACTCTTAGAAGAAAACATAAAGGTTTATGGCATTGGATTTGGCAATGTTTTCTTGGATAAGATCAAACGCTAAGGCAACAAAAAAGATCAGCTGGACTTTATCAAAATTAAAAACTTTTGTGGAGAGATTGGAACCCCTGTGCACTTTGGTGGTAATGTAAAGTAACATACCCACTGTGGAAAACAGTATGGTAGTTCCTAAAGAAATTAAATATCGAATTACCATATAATACAGCAATTCCATTTCTGGATGTACACCCAAAAGAAATGAAAGCAGGAACTTGAACAGATATTTATACATCGCACAATATTATTCACAATAATAGTTATTCACAACACTTAGAGGTGAAGCAACCTAAGTGTCCATCAACCAATGAATGGATAAACCAAATATGGTAGATCAATACAATGAAATATTTGGCCTTAAAAAAGGGAATTCTGACACAAACTACACTGAGGAAACTTAATATAAGTGAAATAAGCCAGTTGGAGAACAAATATGTCATTCCACTTGTATGAGGTTCCTATGGCAATCAAATTCAGAGACAAAGTAGAATGGTGGTTGCTGGGGAGTGGGGAAAATGGGTAGAGTATCAGTTGGGGAAGATGAAAAAGTCCTGATGATGGATGGCGGTAGTGTTTACACAATATGAGTGTACTTAATGCCACAGAAATGTACACTTAAATAATGGTAAAGTTTGCCATGTGTATTTTACCACAATATTTTTAAATCACGCTTTGCAGGAGAGATACAGAAAATAATGAGGTATGTATGCATACGTGGGTTGGTACACAGGCAATGCTCTGTCTGCTGAGTGGATTTAGAAGCCAACACTGTAGCAATGGGCACACCCAAGGACCAATCTTTCATCAGAAACCAAAGCTTCATTTCTAGTAACATTCTCCAATAAAAAGAACCAGGGCTTCTTGGAGAAATGTCTGACTGTAGGTCTGGGGCATCTTGTAATGCCAGAAAGGAAGTGCTATAAAAGCCAAAGGATGGGAGTGAATAGCAAAGGGACATGAGCCAACTAAAAGCTCCCAAGGACCAAAGCTGGAATAATGTGACCAACAAAATAATGTATAGGATTTTATCCCAAGTATTAAATATCCATGAGTCCATATTGATACAAAGAAATAAGTGGAGAAATGGCGTGCCACTGATGCAGAAGAATTCCAGATAATTAATGTAACTATTCCAAGAGATGGAGCTTAACTCCCGTCTTGAATGTGGACTGTGCTTAGTAGCTTGCTTCAAGGAAAAGTAGAATACGGAAAGAGGAAAAAGGACTGTATAGTAACCTAGCAAAACACTGTCTTGGCCAGGTGATCAAAATTCACATCATCAGTGATTGTCATGTTGATAATATGAATCCTTGATAAGATGCAGTGAGAATGACACCTTTGTGTTCCCCTCAAATACCCACAACCCCAGTCTAAACATGAGAAAAACTTCAAAAAACCCCAGTTGAAAGACATTTTACAAAACACCTGATCCTTAACGTTGTCAAGGTCATCAAAAACAAAAAAGTCTGAGGTAAAGGAGATGACCAAACGTAAAGTGGGATCCTGGAACAAAAAGGGTATTAGGGAAAAGCTAATAAAATGTGAATCAAGTGTTTAATTTAGTTATTGGCAATGTAATAATGCTAGTTGTGACAAATATACTGTAGCAATTAAGATGTCAACAATAGGCAAACTAGGTGAGGTGTGTATACAGGAATTCTATTGCAACATTTTTGTATATCTAAATCTATTCTGGAATGAAAAGTTGGTTTAAAATTTATTTAAAAACAAATTTGTTTTCATATTCAAAACTATAGTTCTAACCTAATAGAACTTGACTGAGCTCTCTAAATGCAGTTTATTTCCAAATAAAATCTGAGGCTTTTCCTTAGCATAGGGATTTTATAATAAATCACATTTATAGCTCAGCTTAAGGTCCTTGGTACATTCATTATTTATAGTCAATAAAAAACATGATGAAATTCTTAAAGGGAATTTATTCTGTGAAAGGACACCAGGTATGGCCTAGTGATTTTGAGGCAGCTCTCAGGGCCACTGTCTATTACAGCCTCATTTCAGTTTTGCTCAACAGAAAATGCCAGTCCTTTGTAAAGAACTGTATTTCAGAAGTGGCCATGTTTTGATTTATAGTAAAGCATCTTTCCAATAACTTAACCTAATATATCCCCCCCCCTACATGTTCTCCCAAGTCGTGATCTTAATGATTCTTAGACATTTGTTGCGTTGGGGATTGTCAATTACTGAAGTCTATTTTATTCTCTACATTCCTGAGAACAGTTGATTTTGCTAACACATTGATTACTTTGGTATAAGAGATCCTTGTAAGAATGTCAGTCAGCCTGCCAAATCAGAAATCAAGTCTCTCACAAGCACCATTTCTATACCTAGAGCAAGACAAATTTTATTCAAAGTGTATTATCTTAAAATGTAAAATTAGTTAAAAACAAAACCAATGACTAGTTGTAAGCATTGCTGAGGATATCACATCCTAGGAGTTAATAATTAAGCTTGGCAGAGAACTCAGGCCTCCAGTGGGCAGGAAGGTAGAAAAGCTGTGTGTGGGACTCCAGGCAGCAGTATTGCCTTATACCGTTTTGGGGTACTTTCTGGCACAATAGTATCACTCATACTCACTTATAAGGTTTATCACAAATAATTTATTCTTGTAAATTACAGGTTAAAAATTAGCCTACTAGTACTTATATTTCATTTGCTTTGAGAGGACAAGAAATGGATGGAATTACAGCCAGTCTATCAGAAATTGTGAATAACTCAGTTTCTTTTTTGCTCTTGGTCTTTATTCCCAAATGTCATTGTCAAGTGGCAGAAAGGTTGAGAACCTCTCTTTCAGTTAGAACCAAGTATGTTTTGGGACAAGTCCTTGAATACACCTGTAATGTTTCACCTGTGGACTTCAAATTTAGTCTGGACCATTTGAAAAGCTTATTCTTGTGTCTTGGCAATCCTTGTGTTTCACTGAGTCCATCCATATTCTAGACTACTGTGGTTATACACCTTCATGCCTTATCACCAGGTGCTTTCAAAATCATTTCACTGGGATGTCCTAATTCTTACACAAAACCTAGAAGCCTTAAAAGGGGAGATTTAAGAATTCCACCACATAATTTCTGCCATGATGAGCAGAAACAAACTGGGAAGGAAAGGTAATTAAAAATAGCTCATTGCAATAAAGGGCTCCTACACCGGCCGAGTGGCGTGTTTTTAAGAGTTGGCTTGGGACGCCAGCTCTGAGCAGCAGGACCTCGGTTCGGATCCCACATTAGGGCCAGTGACGCTGCGCCCTTTACAGGTAAGATAGTGAACAACTGCTCGACCTGGAGCTGGAGTGCTGTGAGTCACCGGCGATGGCGTAGGCTGCAGCCCCTGCTGCAGGGTTCTGCTGTAAGCTACCGTGAGTGGCTGGCAGCTGGCATGAGCTGCCAAGAGCCTCCGTGAGCAGCTGTCCAGTGGCCGGCGACTGATCTGCCTCACCCGGGAAGGGCACAATGATAATACCAACATGGGCCAGTGAAGCAACGTCCTCCACAACTAGACTGAAGAACAAAAGGACAGCAGCCTGTCTGTTCCTCTTCCCCAATTCCCCAATGAAATCTTAAAAACAAAAAAAAATAAAGGGCTCCTGCTAATTAGTTAAGAAAAAGACCAAACATAAGAGAAAAGGAATCAATAAATATCACAGAAAAGTTCAGATTGTGGGAACCTCTGCAGGTTAATCTTATTTAACAAAGGAAAAAGAAATGGAAGAGGAAACATATAGATTAAAACAGAAAATAGGCACTTCCACTTCATTAAAGAAGATATTTGGCCAATAAGCTTATGAAAAAATGCTCAGTATCATCGACTGTCTGGGAAAGCAAATTAAAACCAGTGGGATACCACTAACACACAATGGCTAAAATTATAGGATGACACCACCAAATGGTGAGGATGTAGTCTACTGGAACTCTCATATTGTTTGGGATGTGAGAAATAGGATGACCACTTTTGAAAGAGTATGTCAATTTGTAGTACAATTTAAAATACAGTAATACCTCCGTTTGTGAGCATAATTTGTTCTGGAAATGAACTACTCGTATTGCAAGACATCGCTCATTTATCAAGTTAAAATGTATTATTAGATTGGTAATAGCTGTTTGTGCCATTACAAGTTACTCACAATCTAAGGTTTTACTGTATATCCATCTTACAACTCAAGATATTCTGCTAAGTACTTACCCAAAAGAAATTAAAACATAGGTCCACAAAAAGTCTTGCACAAGAGGTTCATAGCAACTTTATTTATAATAGCCAAAAACTGGAAACAGCCCATTGTCATCAGTTTTTCACCTAACAAGTGAAAGGTTAAAAAAATGGTAGCATATTCGTACAATAGACTACTACTCGGCAATGAAAAGGAACGAAGAGCTGAAACATATGGATGAATCTCAAAACATGCTGAAAGAAATTTAGAATACATAATGTGTGATTCCATTTATATGAAGTTCTAGAAAAGGCCAAACTAATCTATGGTGCAAACAAAATCCTAACAGGGAGAAGAGCAGGAAGTGACTGGGTAAAACAAACTTTCTAAAGTGATGGAAACATTTCACAGCTTGCTAGGGACTTGGTTCACTGTCAATTTTATACGGAAAAAACTTGTTAACCATGTATGCCAGAAAGCTTAAGTATAGACATTTACAACTTTCTTTGACACGCATAAAGAAGAAAGATTGACGCATAGATAAAGAAAATATGGCAAAATGTTACTTGTAGAATCGAGGTGATCGTAGATATAGGCATGTTTATAACTGAGCTTTTCTGTATGCTTCAAATTCTGTATTCAAAATGTTGCAGGGGAAAAAGACGCATAGTCACCAATTGCAACGTGTGGACTGTTGTTCAGATCCTGATTCAAGCAAACTTTTTAAAAAAATGACATTTCAGATATTTGGTAGTAAGAAATTAGTATTTTTAGGAATTATGGTATTTTTTTACAGTCCTTTTTAAAAAGAGATGTATACTGATATACAGATAAATGATACTGTCTTAAATTTGCTTTAAAATTAATGAGTAGATGGGGATCATAACAGAAAAAAACGGGTTTGTGAAGAGAATTCACAGTAAAAAAAATCCAAAAGCTCTAAACGTGAAGAAATGCTACCTCATAAGAGAATACCATTGCATGTGTTTTTTAACCTGTCAGACTGGCAAACAACAAATTGCTAATACAGTGTGTTAGTGAGGGTATGAGGAAATGGACACTTGCAATGCTGGTGCAAACTAAGAAAAAATATATAGATATAAATTTAATTTTAGATATAAATTACAAGTGCACATATTCTGACCTTTGATCTTTCAGAGAAGTTTGTATGTATAAAATGACATAAATCTATACCCGGCAATTCATTTCAGCACTTATAATCGCAAAAGACTGGAAACAATTTACATGTTCATTAGTAAGGGGCAGGTTAAACTGCATACATCCATACTGTACAATCATTTAAAAAACGAGATCAAATGATCTTTAAGATGTAATGAATGGAAAAAAAGGTACAGAATAGTATGTATAGTACGTATGCTGTAATTTATATTTTAAAAATAAATGATTATTTGCTTATCTATATTTAATATCACTGAGCATTTACATTAGAAACTGGTGACAGGATTACCTGAGAAGGGAGACAAAGCGGCTGAAGCACAGGATGGGAGGAAGACTGTGTTGACTGCATACCCCTTTGTATCTCTAGAATTTTATTTCCTTCAAAAATTAAAATACAAAAATTTAAAAATTACCCCACTATTTTCATATCATCAAGGCTTAAGAACCAAACTAAACCTTCTTATATACCCTTCTTAGAATTCAGTATGAAAACCACCAACCTAAAAAACTAGGCAAAAGATCTAACAGACACGTCACCAAAGACAATATAGATTCAAATAAACATATGAAGATACCCAACATCATATGCCATTATGGAATTACAAATTAAAACGAGATACCACTATACACTTATTAAGACAGCTGAAATTCAAAACACTACCACCACCAAACGGTGACAAGGATGACTTGCTACAGGGAACTCGCGCTCATTGCTGGTGGGAACGCAGAATGGTACAGCCACCTCGTTAAGCCAGTTTGGCGGTTTCTAACAAAACTAAATATAGTCTTACCATATGACTCAGCAATTGCGTTCCTCGTATTTACCCCAAGGAGTTGAAATACAGGTACACACAAAAACCTACACGTGAATGTTTATGGCAGCTTTATTCCCTTCCTACTAATTTCAGATCATTTTCTAATGTGCTGAATTCAGGGTGTAAAACTATTCCTAGTACATTAGAACCAACTTTTTTTCAAAGCCCCTGGAATTTAGGTCTGCCTCTACTTGACTGCTAAGGTAATACCATTCTCTATAATACAGGTCCTACCAATTGAATGTGAACCCTTTCACATAATTTAGGGAAAACTCAAAACAACGGAATGTTTTAATAAATTATAAAACCAATAAGCTGTAACCCAGAAAAAATCTCAAATGACAATCTGCTAAGAGACTGTTTAGGGCAGAGGATGCCAATAGGGCACGTGGACTAGTAATAAACAGGGTCCTTGCCTCCAAATGTCATGGAGATGGAAGTGGCTTCCTCCCTACGCTGCAGACATAGTGAGGATTTAGAGTCTTCCACTCCATAGCAGACTGTCTCCCTTCCCACCTGGCAGAGCCTTCTTCACCCAAGCATAGAGGCACAAATATTCTGGTCCTGCTTCATTCGCTGGTATCAGTTGAGTAGATCAGACCAGATCACAGTCTTTAGCAATTTCCTCTTTGGTATCTACATACTACTTATCAGAGTTCTCCTTTCCAAGTCCTTGAGAAGTAGCTAGCTAAAGCAGGATATGGGTAACCTGGCCATATCCAATCCCACTATTTTTTATAGCTTTACCACAAAGAAGACTATAAAGACAAAATACCAGGGGTGCTAAAAAATATATACAAGTGAACACTTTGGTTAACGTTGCTCAAGCAGTAGTTCGCCGTAATCAGAAGTGTCTGGACGCTGATGGTAACCACTTTGAGCACCTCTTGTAATTGCAGAAGTCAAATGTGACTTGAATTCATCTTTTGTTATCGGTATATATTGAGTATTACCATTTTAATAGGTTTTTCCTTTCTTAAAATGTGTATACATTTTTTGGCACCTTCTGTAGAAGGGAAATTCACTGTCATTACTTCTTTCAATAGCAAATAACAATACACAACCCAGTTTTGTCAAATTCTGTGAGAAATGTTTTTGATTGGATCGAAATAAAAGGCTACTTTTATTCTATTATGTGCTTTTTACATTTGCCTTGTCAGCGATCACTCATTCACTAACCTAAATTATGAGCAATAACTTACTAAAGGGCGTATAGGAAAGTATATGAATTCATAAGATGGCTTCCCTAGAATGGCCACCCTTTGTACTAAGAACTCAGCCACTAGTGTGGAGAGATAATAAACCCCTGCAAGCTTACTCACCATGTAACGTTTTAATGCTTTTGCTCTCATTCTTTTCCCAGAGAGGTGCAAATTAAACTCATTAGCTTTAAAATACAGTAACTGCAAATGAATTCCTCACCAACCCCAATCCCAATCACCCTACAGATTTTTTCCAGTGCAAATTAGGTATCGACTGCTAAAGGGACAGAAAAGATCACATTCCAATAGATCACACAGTTACAGACACCAGTTCTCATAGCTCACGAGTACACATATATGAAAACACATTTCCATCTAAGTAGTAATACTGAAGCTGTTAAGCTGGTTGATTAAGTCATGTTCTTGAAAGATGATAAAACAAACAACCAAAAATTAATTATTTCTTATAATAATATACCAGGACTTGATGTAATAAAAATATATTCAGTTGATCACACACTCCAAAATAAATACTCTTAGGTAATCTTCAGCCTGAAACAAAGCCTTCATTTATTGACTATTTACAGTACAGTGATTTTGTATCTTAGCTGGTAATCAAAGATGGTTATGTATTGAGTGAGAGAAGACATAATCTCTCTTCCAGATATCACCGCTCAGAAATCTGGGCTAATTCAATTTTATGAATTAGGATTGCATTTCCTGGTAACTATCTACATAGCAGTCGTCACCCTGAGAACAGGAACAAGGCAAAGAAAGTATAAAGGATGTTGATTCTCCTACAAGGTGCACATAAACTTAGTTTATTAATGACTACATTTTGAAGCCAGCCATTTTGATCCAATAGTTAAATAACAAGCTGTTTAATATTAAAGCAGAAAGTACTGCAATAATGTGACAGAAATACAGCTTCATCCATAAATCCTTCACACAATTATACATTAAATGCTATTTTTATTTAAGCAAGGCACCCCTTTGTTCTAAAATATGGGATGTGCTACCCCACTGAAAAAGCAAATGAGACTGAGATTTTTTTTCCTATCTAGAGCTGGTTTAAACTCAAGTGAAGCCATTAATGTCCTTACCAGTCAGGACTGTTCTGACATGTCACTTCACAGGATTGAGACGAACACCCTTACAGTTTACCCAAAACCAAAACAAGGGGTTGGGGGGTGTTAAGACAACTTTTAAGTTGAGGCTAGAATTCCCTCCTTAAGCATACTGGCATTAATGTTAAATGCCTTCAGTACAAGGCCTAGAAAGGCAAAACATTTCTAAAAACATGAAACTGCCAAATAGTTATTTACACTCACTAATCTGTGGTATTTATTTTTTGTTTTGACTCTTTTCTTTTTTTAATTCCTACCCCTAAGTCATCAAATACACCTAAAATTATAACTACTCTGTAAAACCATAACGGTTCAAAGGTCGGAAACCTTTCTTTGCTTTGGTGCGTATTTGGTTAAAATAAATCAGTATTTTATTCCATGGTAAGTTTTATATCAGAGCTCTCAAATACCATTTTTAAAATGAGGGAAAGTCTTTAAAGGACAGTGCTGAATAAAAATATGCAGTCTTTACATTGGGTAATATTTCTTCTATGAAAACAAACTGTTTTATCATATAAAATAAAGACCAGATTTTTAAATTAGATCCGGGACAGTTTAAACAAAAATTTAAATTTTGTGGTTTATTTAATCCCAAACTGAATCTTCCATTTTCTTTCTAAACAGTCCACTACGGAATTTTTCTTATAAGCAATTAACCCCAAATCCCAAAATCCTTTCTGTAGCAGTTGCTGCTAAAAAACTGGAACTTTATATCCCACGTCCAAGAAAGATGTGCAAATGAAATGCTTCTTGCTTCATCCTGAAATAAAACAAAAAATGTTGCACGTTTACTAATGAAAAAGTGTTGCACATGTTCCCATACAATTTAAAACTACAAATTCAATAATTTTTTTTCTTTCTGATTTCGTGCAACTTATCTGACAAATTAATTAAGGTGAACAAAGTTAGACATTAGTATTTGCAAGCTGGCATGAAGATAGGAGATTATCAAGGTTGAGCACAGAATATAATTTACATAGATTTTAGCTAATATAAATATTTAATATCCTAAGATTGTGGGACTTATATCTAAAAATAGCTCATGAAAACTATTATAAAGAAATGCCCCATGTGCTTTCAAGAAATCATTACAGTGAAGTGTCTCAAAGGAATGCACCACTACATGTAGAAAAATGATTACAATAAAATTAAACATATTAAAAGATTTTATGGAGAAAAATAAAGACACCACAAAACACTGAGTCAAGGGAAACGACATCAAGACATAGTTGGCAGATTTGTTGCAGATAAGTTAACCCTATGAAATCCAATGTACTTCGTAGGACAACCATTTTCGTAATACCATTTTAGGAAAAGAAACAGTGGTACATTAAGTGTACCATCAATGATACGTCCTGGTTTTAAATGTATCATTTTAAACATCTTAAAAATACCTTGGAACTGAGGAAATGTGTTTAAATTTTATAGGAAGAAAAGCTAATGCGAGCCACATTTCCAGTGTATTATGATTTATAGCTACTAATGGTGAAAAATTATTTTTAGGCACATAGACTTAAGAATGTTGGGAAAGATTCAAAAAGGCTATATATGGGAAAAATACTCAAAGCCACTATACTATTATAATGAATTCTATTTCCCAGGAGAATTTTTCTCCTTATATTGATGCTTCAATTACAGGATGATAAAAACAAACACAACTAAAAATTAATTATTTCTTCTTATAATATACCAGGACTTGATGTAATCAAAATATATTCAGTTGATTCACACACTCCAAAATAGTTTCATCTTTATTAAAAAGAGAACGGTCTCACCATATTACAAATTAGTAAACTAATGATTAATTTACCAACTGAAAATCATTTCTGCAATTGTACCCCTTAAGTTTACCTTATTATCTGGAGTCCCTGGAAGTCTTATTTTTATTTTCCCTTTGGACATGAATTCAGGAACAATTCAATATACCTATGGTCTGAGAATGAACAAAAACAAAACAAAACAAAAAAAAACAAAAAACAAAAACCACTCATTTAAACAAGTTGAAAAGGCAGAAATTAACATTGCAGCCATTTATTTCATAGTTCAGACAGAAACTCAAACCCTTTTGCCCATTCCTTTTCCTAATTAAAATCAAAAACAAAAATTCAAAAACAAAATTAAAAAATCCTAACTCACTCTGAATAGAAACATGCAGGATAATTAACAAACTAAAAATTAAAAAATGCTTTATGTTATAATAAGGTTTCGTCCTTTTTACAATACATTTAATTCAGTAGTACTGACAGAGCACAATTTTCCCAAGGAAATATTCTAGGCAAAATCCAAAGCGGAAAAAGGCATTTGTAAGCACAGGCAGACACCAGAAATGAAAATGAAAACCCCAGGCAGCACTTACGAACATGGGAGCGATCCTTGAGCATGGCTGCAACAGCATCCTCGTGGGTGTCAAAGTGCACATCAGCTTCTCCTGTGGCCTTCCCACTAGAGCTATACTCCATAGTGATTCTAACAGGCTTCAGAGGAGCAAAAAACTAAACAATGAACAAAGAAAGCAAAAAAGAAACATAATGACACTAGGCCCAAATCTGAGAAGTCTGGTGGCTCTGTATGTTTCTTACAGACTTTGATTCGTATACGAAAAATTGTATTTTTAGGAAATCTCTTTTAAGCAACAAAGTAATTACACCTCCACCATCTCTTCTGGCTTTTCTGATCCTCTTAAATCTCCAGGTTCATCTCGAATATCTGTTCACTGACAACTTAATACTATACAAATACGTAGGTCTCAACTTTTTTTATACCAACAAAGACTACTTTATTTCTCCCATACACATCCTTCCTGTTTGTAAAGACTGACCATCAAATATACTTCATTTCTTAATAATCCATTTTTACCACTTTTTTATCAGACATGTAACCTGATAATCAGTTTCTTATCAGCACTACAGAGCGACCACACTGAGTGGTTATCATTCCATAGCAAAGCAATGGAATGGAAGACTTTACTGTGACTGTGCAACCTTCACTAACATAAAGATCTGATACCTATTAGGCTTTTTGAAATAATGAAAACAACTCTGAGGCCCCACTACTAAGTGAAGACTCTAGGTTTGGATCCACCTTAAGTATACGTCCTGAAGTTCATGAAGTCAGTAAGGGCTTTGTTGTTTTGTCTTTTCATTTCATACAGTGTATCTATTGTAAAATAAAAATAGTTTAAGAATTCCTTTTCTCAAAAATTAGGGAATTATGATGCAAGAAGACTACATGGTCTGATGAAAGCTCACACATTTAAGAGTACTGGATTCTTGTCTAGCATGTAACTGATGTGTGGACAATTCCTCTGGTCTGTTCCTAAACAACACTGAATGGGTTGAACGAATTTTTTGGAAACCCAAACTTTCTTACTTTGAATACTAAACCTACATCATTTTATTCTGCATCTATAAAATCCTCTTGTCCACTATGCATTTGATCTTAAAATGTAATAAATCCCATACTTCTCAGGTAAAGAAAATAAAACAAGCCTCTACAACTATGGAGATGCCTTCTTACTGTTCAAAGATGCTGCAGAAATACTGTATTTTCTTCTTTACCTTCCCCAAATTAATCCTAGAAGTTCAATTTTAGAACTTTTGCTCAAACCTACTGAGATTGGGTGTCTTCCTGCCACTCACATTTATAATGTCTTGGGCATTGGCTTGGAAAGGCAATCCTCTCATGTGAACAAAATGTAGTGAAGATGTAGTTCCATAATCAACAGCCTCTGGAAGCTTTTCTGACATCTCCTTAGGCAATTCTGATAAATGGAACAAAAAGCACTGTCAAGAACATAAAAGCTTCAAGAATTATTAACATATTACAACTGAGTATGACCTTCATGTCAAAATCCTCAATTCCTCTTGAACCAGTTAGGAAGAAGGGCTTGCATTTTAAAAGCCAAAATGATGTGAAATGTCTGCTACCTTACAAATATCACCTGAACACCCGTAAGAATTCAGTGCCTCAACCCATTACCAGATTACAAAGGAACATCTTTCTATAACAACAGAGAGAAGGAAAAATAATTATTAATAAAAAAATAAGGGCCGGCCGAGTGGCTCAGTTGTTAAGAGCTCGCTCAAGAGTTTGAGCTCTGAGCAACAGTGGTTCGAGTCCCGGCCCGAGCTGAGCAGCCAACAGGATGTAGCAGGATGGCTCAGCTGAAAAAAAAATAAAATAAAATAAAAAATAAAGGCAAGAGTAACTTTCAAGGTTATAGGCACTTTAAATAAATAAATAAATAAATAAGGTAAAAGGCTTATCCCAGGGCACCAGTTTAAAAGGATTTATCAAACTTCAAAGATTCCAAATGTTGTTTTGGGGTTAGAATCAAAGCAATAATTACAGAGGCAAACAAAATCCTTACTTTAGTCAACACATCTGCTCTCTACCACATCTTTTCCCACCTTAGTTTAAATGTTGACAGTTTACCCTTTTGTTACATTTGTGTCACCCAGCTTTTCTGATATAGAAACTTTAAAAATAATTAAATTTTAAAACCTCATGAAATAATTAAGCCCTTCTGTATATATGCAAAGTACATACTACACTCAAAAGACATATTAAATCTTAACTCAATTTCCTTGTCCTATAATCGTGTAATTTCATACAACATGGTCATCAAAAAAGTATTTTTAACAAATATCAAAACACACAAGATAGACCCAATGAGTCTCAACAAGAGACAGGTCCTTACCGATTTCCTTCTCACTTTCAAAAGTGGTCATTGGTCGAATATCCTCATTTACTTCGTGTTCTTCAAAGACCATTTCTGGCTCAGTTATATACTTAGCAGTAGGAGAAGATGCCATTTTCTTTCCCTTATGAGAACCGACATGTGTTCGAACTTCATTCCTCCTGCTTGGAAATATCTCTATATATCTGTGTCAAAGCAAAAGTGAACGAACAGGCACAAATGGTGCAAAGTAACTTTACATTGAACTCACTTAAAACAAAACATACACATATAATATTTCCAATAGCTTATGAAACACAAGTGTTCAAAGATGATGGGGTGGGGGGGGTAAGAATGGATATAGACATTAGCTCATGAAAAAGAACTCTCAACAGATCACTGATTTAATCTCCCCCACGCAAAATAACAGTTTTCTCCAAATGCATTTTATCAATGTTTTCTACCCTGCTTTGTTTTATGAAGACAACTATGCTAAGGTTAATTGTGTGTATGGAAAGAATTAATCTGGTAAGAAGGGTTTTGTTTTTCACAGTGGGTTAACAATCTCTTGAAGCCTTACAATTCAATTCTGTGAAAATTAACCCCTCTGTATATTAAAAGTCATATTATAGTACATGAGGATCTAGCTTCATCCAGAATTTCACTAAGAGTTTAATGAGAATTCATGAACTAAATGTCAATTCTGACTTGCTATCTGCTTGGCAGTGGGACTATTAAGTCCAAGCTTCAGGATCCAGTTTTCTTTTTCTCAACACTACTTTTCCAAATTAGGTTAATACTGAATTATAAAACTCATTTGTAGTTAAAAACCTATAAAGATTAGATGAGCACCACTTCTTAATTTATTGAAGAGATTTGTACACTGCCTTAACATTCCCACATAAATTCATAACTCTGATGTATTCCAAGATACAAGAAAACATGAAGAATGCTGGGGGGAAAAAATGGTGTGGGGGTGGTTTGCATATCTTTTTTCATTTAAAAAGAAATTTAGGGCTGGCCGAGTGGCTCAGTTGGTTAAGAGCTCGCTCAAGAGTTTGAGCTCTGAGCAACAGCGGTTTGAGTCCTGGCCCAAGCTGAGCTGCCAACAGGTGGCAGGATGGCTCAGCTTTAAAAAAAAAAAAAAAAATGTATTTAAGACTTTCGAACCAATTCTATAAATAGATCTTGAAACAATGGCTTTGGAATTGGCCTTTTTGGTTTTTTAAGCTTCAAAGAAGTAAAAAGGCCAGAAAGCAGCAAACCAGTGATTTAAAATTTGACACTTTTGAACACTCCTCCAAAATTAAAGTTAAAAGACAAAAGAAGCCACCCATCACACTACATACATCCTAGTGTGATACGATATGCAGTATACAGCATTACCTATAAAGCATCCATATCAAAATGTTAAACTGAACCAATTCAACATGCTAGCTCTAATTTCCAGTTTTCAGGAAATAACAGAGGATACAAAGGAACAAGTTAAATGACACTATGACAGGGCAATAAGATAAATATAGAATGTGAGACACTGTACAGGACAACTGACCCAATTTCTTCAAAAGTTAAATGCATTTAAAAAGGGGGAGGGAATGAAAAAGGAGAAGGGGATTTGTTCTACTTTAAAAGAACTGCAGACATAACAATCAAATGCAATGTATGGGCCATGTCTAGATTCTGGTGCAAAAAAACCCCAACTGTAAAAAGACATTTTTGGAATAATTAAGAAAATGTGATTATGGACTGGCATTAGATATTGCTTATTTTGATAGATGTGATAATATTGGAATTATATATAATTGGAACATTATATAAAAATGTTTTATTATATAAAAATGTTATATATATTGGGATATATATAAAAATGTTTTCTTAAAAAATGGATACTGAAATAAACATGCAGCAAATATAATACATGTGAATAATCTGTAAATCTAAGTGATAGACATTTGACAGCTCATCATACTATATTCTCTACTTTTCTGTTTAGATCAGCAGCATTCATCAATATGACCCAATGTGTGATACTCTTGCATCATTAGTAACTGCTTCACTCACCGGTTACCAATTTCTTCCCTGTGTTTCAACAGGGCTTGGTTGGCCATTTCTGGTTCTTCAAACTGCACATAGGCTTCTCCTGTTTTTCTTCTCCCTCTGTAGTCCATTACAAAAGTAATGTCTACTATATTCAGTCCTAGGACACAAAAAGGTTATTACAAATTAGTGCTAACATGAGCTTTTATATCCTTAAAATTAACACATTCGTTCACGTACTAATTTTATTTCCTTTTTCCTTGATTAGTAAAATTTGGGATCTGTTTTGCCAATCCCAAAGCTAGATACATGCCTAATAGGAAGAAAATTATTATGCAGCCAAAAGTTAACAACACCTACACATCTATATTTCCAGAATGTTTAGGGTCTAAGCAGTACATCTAAAACACCATTCTCTCTCTCTCTCGTTCTCTTTTTTGTTTTGGCCATTAATTATATAGTAGGGGAAACAGAGATTTAGACTAACATCACTATTGTTAGTGGTGCAGATTTTATACCTAAGAATTACATGACAATGCTTTTACATCATATAAACTGCTATTGTCTTAAGCAAATATGGCTACTCTTATGAGAAGGTATTTTTCTCAAGAGTAAAATAAACTCACTTGAACTCTGGCATTCCCCAAAGATCAGCATGATAGGCCAAAACACTCCTATAATCTATAAGTATTAGAAATCCAAGTGAAGAGTTCTTTCCTAAAGAATCTAATATAACTGCATACAATTACCTAAGAAAAGGGTCACATAAGATATAGAAGGAAAGAATGGAGGGAAAAAACAATTTGAGGCCTCAAGCATAAAACTAAAAAGCACCTGCAAAGAAGTCTACAATGTCTTTCTCGTTGCAACTGTAAGGAAGTCCTCTCAAACGAACCACGCCATCATTTACCACAGGTGAAGATTTGACCTGCAGGTTCTTCATTAAGGCATCCACATCTTCATTGTTTATCTCATATACTACAAAGAAAAAACACAAAAAGATATGCATAATTTACATAACTAAGAAAGAAGGCTTATTTTTAAAGAAATCGCACTTGGTGGGTTATCCAAGAATTTAAAAACCAGTATTTTTTAATCTTTATGTATTTGCTGGAGAAAATACCAAATGACATTTATTGAATATTTATTATGTGCCAGGTGTCACTCATTTAAACATCACAACTTGTGAGGTAAACTTGGTCAACATCCTCATTTTGTAGATAAGAAACTAAGATTATCTCTGTGCTCCATTTTCGCACCCTGTAAAAGAGTGTATTCATAATATCTAGCTCCTTCGTTATTGTTAAGGATCAAATGAAACTGCCTTGGAAAGAATAAAAATTTAGTGTAACGATCCTGAAGAGCCACAACATGACTTCGCGTACCTTCCACATACCGCTGCCCCATGTACATGCGATGCTTTTCTAAGGCTTTCTGCACATCCTGCTCTGACTCCATTTCAATTAAGGCATCACCCCTTCGTTTCCCATCTCTGTTTAAGAGGAAGTGTATTCCATTCTCACCATTGCGGATTCTGCAGTCTAAAAGTATGTGAGTAAAATCAATTAAAACCAAAAATCAAACTTTTAGCGCAATTATGCAAGTCACTGGAATGCAATTTTCTAACAACAAAACAAAGCAGGAACCAAAATGCCTGTCAGAATCCTCACACAAACCCCCATCATTGAATCCATCCAAATGCTGTGAGGTAGTAGTTTCTAAAATGTTCTATGTGAAAAAGATAAGCAAACCTTAACACATAACTTTATGATCCCCTGATCATTAAATGGCAATTCAGGCTAGGCTCAACAAAAAAAGTATTACGTGCTTCCCAATGCTTCTACAATCAGTTTCAAATCACTTAAGGAATTAAAATATGGTTATGTTTATGCATAAGTGTCTTTTGTTATAATCATAACCAAAAAAACTCTAAAATGTCTCCTATAAGAATAATTTTGCTGCCATAATTTAACTTTCTCCCCCTTTCAGTACCAAGAAAAGACATCCCCAAACTGCATACCCTATAATGGGAACAAGTGGAATATGTAAATGGCTTTATAACAGGCTTGATCCAAACAAATGCTATGCACATTTAAGGTACTTAATATGTTGTTACATCTTTTTTACAACATTTAAGACGGCATGTTATAAAAGCCTCTTAAAAAGTTTGCTGTTAAAAGCAAAATAAAAAATCAGTCAGATACAGAAACTAAGAAACTAACCACAAATATGTAAATCTTCTAAATATGTTACTAAGGGAACTATGTCACTTGATACTAAGTGATCTTGTATTCTAAATGTATGTATTCCATAAAGAACTACTCTTATCTATAGTCCCACTAACATTATTTCTACTAATAGGTTTGACTTTTTGATATGTACTTATTAAAACTTCCGAGAAAACTGGTTGCATACTATGTGTTTTAACATTAAATTTTTTGTTCCATTCAGTCTTTAAACCTGATATGCGTTACAAATAGTACACATGGTATCACTTGGTGCGCCATCTGTAGCCAGCCAGAATGAGACAATTCCTAACCATCAAATAATACGTCTATTGCATTGCTTAACTTGGATTTTGTGGGACTATCTTTTACTTAGACAAAATTACATATTTAAAACATACAGAAAATATACCTGAGAAAAAGCTAAGCACATCTTCTACAGTGCAGGACCATGGTAATCCTTGAGCTCGAATGAGATAAACATCATCCACTTCCTCTCCTAACTTGGATGGAGCCAATTCATACTCAGGGAGAGGCGGAAGGTCTTCCAGGTAGGTGGTTTTGGACTCCTTCCGAGAGAAATGAAGAAGTGTAAAAATATTTCTTTGACATTGTACTTAGAAAATGTTTATTTCTACAACCTAATGCTCTGGATACTATTCTTAGGGGACAGTTACTATTTCAGAGGTGAGAAGTAAGCTTCACAAATCTAACTCATCCTAGCCATTCAGCCACCCTATTTTAATTGGAGCAGAATGGATTATAAACCAAGACCCTTACTTATGCTGCCTACAAGAGACTCTCTTCAGATTGAAAGACACACAGAAAGTAAAGGGATGGGGGAAAAGATAATTCATGAAAATGGAAACAAAAAAAAAAGCTGGGGGAGCAATACTTATGCCAGACAAAATTTAAAACAAAGGCTATAACAAGAGACGAAAAAAGACTCAGTAATCCGATTTCTGGTTATTTATCTGAAGAAACCCAAAACACTACTTCCAGGGGATGTGTGTTCATTGCAGCATTGTTTACAATGGCCAAGATGTGGAGGCAGCCTGGTGTCCAACAGTGGATGAATGGATAATGAATAGGCGGTACATATATACAATGGAATATTGCTTGGCCATGGAAGGGGATGGGTTCTTGCCATCTGTGGTGGCATGGACAGACCTGGAGGGAATTGTGCTGAGTAAAGTATGTCAGGCAGAGACAGACAGATGCAATATGATTTCACTTATATGTGGAATCCAAAGTACAAAATAAACTAACAAAGCAGAAACAAACTCACAGATACAGAGAACATTTTGATGGTTACCAGACAGGAAGAGGGTTGGGGGTGGGTGAAAGGGGAAGGGATTAAGAAATACAAATTGGTTGTTACAAAGTAGTCATGGAGATGGATGTAGAGTATAGCATAAAGAATACAATCAACAATATCTTAATAACTATATATGGTGTCAGGTGGATACTAGATTTAGCTGGGCAATAGATGGGAGGGGGGTTGGGGAAAAGGTGAAAAAGGTGAAGGCACTGAAGTACAAATTGGTATTTACAAAATAGTCATGGTGAAGTACAGCCCAGGGAATATAGTCAATAACATGGTAATAACTATGTATAGTGCCAGGTGGGTACTAGACTAGTTAGGGGGATCACTTCTTAAATTATATAAATGTTTAACCACTATGCTGTACACCTGAAATTAACATAAAATAATACTGAATGTCAACTGTAATCAAAAAATTAAAAAGTAGGGGAAGGTGAGGGGACTAAGAGGTTCAAATTTCCAGATATAAAACAAATAAGTCATGGGGATGTAATGTACAGCATATGGAATATAGTCAATAATATTGTGATAGCATAGTACATACAGTGTCAGATGGCTGCTGGACTTATGGTGATCACTTCTTTAGGTATATTAATGTTGAATAACTATGGTGTACACCTGAAACTAATATAATACTGTATGTTAGCTATATTTTAATAAAAATATAAATAAATAAATTTTTTAAATGGTACTGGGGTAAAATCTAACTCTTCCTGTTTTGGCTTAAATTACATGTCCTAAAGCAATAAGCAGGCATATCCTAATGGTTTGGCAGGACATAAATTTTATTCAGGACTTGTTTTGAAATTCATCAGTCCCAAATTACATCTAATAGTGTTTTGGTTAAAGCAGAACAAAAGAGGTCCCTTCAATGTGACAAACACGTGAGTGCCTCCTGTTAGGCACTGTGCCCCATATTAGGCCCTCATCTCAAAGAGTTTACCATCTACACTAAGATAAGCATATAAGACAAGATGCTGTAAGCGTTAAGATATAAGATTATTATAAGAATTCAAAACAGAGCACTAACAGAAGAAAAATAAAGACATGGTATGAGATGGGGCTTGAAAGGATAGACTTCTGACTGCAATATACAAAGGAAAGGGAATTCCAGTTTGTGAGGGAATGGGAGGAAGCAATATGAACAAATACAAAAACAAGTATTTGCAAAACAACAATAATCCTATTTGGCTCAACTGTAGGGTACAATTAGGAGCCAAAGAAGATGAGCTGGCAAAAGGAACTTGGTACTACATAGCAAAGGGACCTGTCTGTGTATTAAGCTCAATGTGACTCCTTAACCTGGTAGGCAAAGGGGCACTAATGAAAGACATTTAGGAGTGGGAAATCAACAAACAGCAGGATGATTGGAAAAACTAATCTGTCAACTGATGTGTCAAGACCAACTGAATAAGGGAAAGACCAAAATAGGCAATAGCTGTCGAGTGAGGTAACAGAAGCCTGAGACACACCTAAAGAACTCTGTTTTACAAAACTAAGCAAGAATTGGAATTTTTAATAAGGTTCCAACAACCACCACAACCATAACAGGGAAGAAAACTCAGGTTTTAAGACTTGGACTCTACTGGGCTAAGGAAAGCGATTCCTTTGTACTATCCCCCGTTTACATTAAGACTCATGTCTAAATTTATGGACTCAGTGATAATGTAAACCTCTAGCAGAGGTCTAATACGTATTTAATAAGAATGCAACAATCACTACGATTAACATGGGAAGACAACTCAAGCTTGGACCCTATTGGGCTAAAGAGAGAGATTCTTCGCTCCTTTATATGTTCTCATTATTTTCACGAACACTTACACTAATTTTAAGAAGTCAATGATAAATGTAAGCACAGTGTGAAACACTACTATAGGCTCAACAGTTATCATTAAATTTCACAGAAAAAATAATCAAGTAAAGAGAGTAGCCAGTTCACAAAGGCTTATTAGAGATAGTTTGCATTTTTTAATAAGGGCAACATTGCCCCAATTTCCCAGAATTCCATAAGCACCATACGCTTTTACAGAAAAGGGCAGCAAAAAGTATTGGGCCGGGATTCAAATCAATTAGCTCAACCACAGGCAGACAGCAGCCATGCTGATTAGCCTCCCAGTTTCCCTAAGTTCAAGGAGAAGCTCAAATTAAGATCAATATGACCCAAGACATCAGAACTAGGTAGTCAAAAAGTGCGGTGACATTTCCCAGATGCCACGTAACAAGCGGAAAGAGCTTCCTTCCTACAAGGTACAAAATATTTGCAATCTGAGTTCTTAAAGCATACGCCGTCCTTAAAAAAAAAAAACACATTGCAGACTCACTCCTGGATCCCCAAATTGTGGCCTCAGCCCTAGAAATCCCCTCCCTTCCACCCCTTCCCCAAATATCAGTCTCCAAACTGTCGCCCCGTCGGCGGTGACCCATAGACCTTCTGTCAGAGGAAGTGGAGGTGCAGAGGTGACCTTCAGTAAACTGGGGCAGCTGGCCTTTCCCCAGGGACACGACAGGCGGGGGAGCGCTGGTGACGAGCCTCCGTCCCCACGAGCCCAGGCCACGCCACTGTGCGCGTGAACCTTGCCATCAGCAGCCCGCGAGGCGCGCCGGGGGCCGCCCAGGCCTCGTGCGGGGGCTGCACGGAAAGTCCCAGCCCTCCCCGGCCCGGCCTCCCAACTTCACAACCAGCGGGCGGAGAAGCACAGGGACGCGGGGCGGGGGCGTCCACAGCCTCAGCAAACCTACCATGGGCCGGCAGGAAACAAGGCCTCCACCTTCATCCCCAGCCACACTTACACTGCCCAACCGACCAGACACTCAAGAGGAGAACAAAACAAGGAGAAAACCCGGGCCTGGGAGAACGTCCCTTGTTCCCGGACCCAATAGGAGTAGGCGGGCGGGGGCGGGGGTGCCGCGGGGGTGCGGCGCGTGCCGCGGCTCCTCGGGCGCGCACGCGAGGCGCCCACAGAGGGGCGCGGAGACACGTGCGCGCGGCCGGGGAAGGGTCCCGCGCGCGGTCTCTTACGGCGCCCACGTACCTGGCTGTATCCCCGCGTCGGGCCCGCGGCCGCCGCCAACGACTGCGGCAGCAGCGGGGCGCGCAGAGCCGGGTAAGAGGCAGCGGCCGCGGCGGCGGCGGAGGCGGTCGCGGGGGGAGGCCCCGCCAGCCTCCCGGCGGGCACAGGCCCGGTATGGAGGCCCCGAGTCTGAGAGGCGGCGGCCGCGGCGGCCCCGAGCAGCAGCAGCAGGCGGCGGCGGCCCGAGACGCCAGACGGGAAGGAGCCGGCAGCCGAGTAGAAGGGCAGGCAGGCAGCGCCGGTGCGCCGGCAGCTGCTACAGTTGCAGCCGCAGCCTCGGAGCAGCGCCCCGAGCACCCAGCGCGTCCCGGCCATGGACTCCGGAGGCGGCGTGGGGCCTGTAGGCGGCTGCGGCTGCAGCGCCAGCGGAGAGGAAGTGGAATCCAGGGCCGGGGTGGGGGCGCCAGGCACATGCGCGCCGCCCCGGGGCCGCGGAGGGAGGAGGCGGGGAGCGCGCTGCTCCGCCTTCGAGGCGGAGCTGACCGAGGTCGGGGGTGGGGAGGGCTATGGGGCCCTGGCACAACCGCCCTGCTCTTCTTTCACTCTGTGGAAACTGAGTCCTAGAGGGGACGAGGAGAGAGCCTTCCTGCCCTGGAGACAGCCCAGACATGGAAGGCCGATCGTCCGACGCCCCCGGATACACGTGACCTGAGGGGCACTAGGGCTGCTTCTGGAAGGAATCCTTATACTCGGCTTATAAAAAAGAGGTTGGCGTAATATCAAAGGAGGTTTAGTAACCTCCAAATTTGAGAGAGGAGCAGAAGACCAACTGTCTTAAAATGAAACAGATACTTATATGTTGATTGTACATGTATACAACAAAGATAAAGCCTCCCTTAATGAATCAGTGTATTAACAAGTGGACAGGCAGAGGTTTGTAAAACAGCTGGTTCTGCAGTTTTCCTCCTGTGGCCAGGACCTGGCTCAGGTTCGTAGACAAAACGGAGTTCTGAGAATAAAAAATAGAAAAAGCTACATTTAAAGAAATTTTGTGGAGGACCGGCCAAGTGGTGCCTTGGTTAAGAGTTGGCTTGGGAGGCCAGCTCTGAGCAGCAGGGCCCGGGTTCAGATCCCACATGAGGGCCAGTGACGCTGCGCCCTCTACAGCTAAGATGGTGAACAACAGCTCGACCTGGAGATGGGCTGCTGTGAGTCACCAGCACTGCTAGGCTGCACAGGGGCTGCAGTGGGCTGCCATGAGCTACCGTGAGTGGCCAGCAGCCAGCATGAGCCACCGAGAGTGGCCGTCCAATGGCCGGCAAGCTACTGCCTCACTGGGGAAGAGCGCAATGATAATACCAACATGGGCCAGTGAAGCGACGTCCTCCACAACTAGACTGAAGAACAAAGGACAGCAACTTGTCTGTTCTCCTTCCCCAATTCCCCAATAAAATCTTTTTTAAAAAAAATTGTGGAAAATCTCAAAGAAAAATGAAAACACAGAATTTCAGAAAATATCAGCATTTTTTAAAATCTTGTTTCATCTATCACCAGCACCACCACAGCCCAAACATTTTTTTCTTTGCCTGGACTATTAAAGCAAGCCTCAAAGATAACATTGATCAACCTTTCAGTACTCATTTTAACATAAGGACTTTAAAAAAAAAAATGACCTTCAGATTAGCTGTTTTAAAGTGTTCAAAGTTATTGTGTTTAAAGTTTGAATTGTTTGGCCTACTTTTAGGGAAAGGAAAGCTCAGTATTTCCTCCCAAAAAACCCTTTCCCCATCAAAGAGGAAAAAAAAAAAAAACACAGGAAAAATCTGATTGGCTTGGCTCGGTGGGCATGGAGTATCAAAGAGAAGGGGACATCCTCATCTGCAAGATTTAGGAATCCTAGAGGTTTGGTTCTTTTTTTCCTTAATTCTCTCTTTCAAGAAAAAAATGAGTTAGCCATTACTAACAGATTATCACTATAAATCACGATTTGTGGACATGTTAGGGATTCTGCCCATATTTACTCTTGCCTTTATTAACAGCTGAAGTCATCATCCCTAATGTGTAAATCTGAATGGGTTAGAAAGCTAATTACAAAGAGTGAAACCTTGCAGTTTACCAGGAGTAACACCTAAGTATTAAAACGGGAAGTTTTTAAATTATAGTTGACAATTTTATATTAGTTTCAGGTGTACTACAGTGATTAAACATTTATACACCTATGATGTGATCACCATGATAAAGTCTAATAACGATCTGTCACCATACAAAGTTTAAAAATGGAAAGCTTTAAGTTTTACTTAGCGGAAATTGGGAGACTATAAGGGAGAAAAGAAACTAACTGAACAAGTATTCATTAATCTGACAAACATATATTAAACGCTTTTTGTGTTCCAGGCACTGTGCTATGTATGCCCTGTGCATTCAAGGATATATAATAATAGGCTTACAGACTAAATATCAAAGTGATATTTAGATTTATATATGTCTAGATTATATGCAGAGAGAATAGCAATTTTATAAATTAAAACTAATGACTTAGGGGACATCAGGTTTTAAAATTTGTGTTGATATTATTTTAAACGCAACTAACCATAACTAGCACCCTTTCATGATAAACTTATGGAAGTAAAAAGTCTCTTGGACAAAAAAGTTTAAGAGACTTTTTGACTAGGGTTGTGACAATGGAGATGAAAAGGGAAGATTTGAGAGATTTTTTTTTTTCTTTTAGGAGGTAGAATCAACAAGATTTGAAGCTAGGTTGGAGATAGGGATAGTGTTTTCTGTTGTTCCTTGGGAATTTGGGGATTACTTTTCATCCCTAGGAAAGTTTAGATATATACATATATATGAAGCAAATCAACCCCATTTTGTGTTAAACCAGAGAAATACTCATTTGGGTGTTGTCAGTATAAATGAAGATGCTGCTTTGGATGAGACTGCTTGGACCAAGTTTACAGTGAGAAGAAAAAAAGATACAGAAGCAAGACTTGTGTACAATATTGAATGACCTGCAGAGGAAAATGAACTTGCAAGGACAAAGGAGCAGCAAGGAAGTTAAGAGCAAATTGAGGAAAAGCAACAGTGTTTCTCTAAGGGAGTATTTAACTGTCAAGTCCCTTCTAGGATCAGTGCTTACTCATCAAGTGTGAGATGAGAACAGGAAAAAATGTATTGGATTTAGTCATGTGGGAAGGCTTCAGTCACCTTACCCACACTTGTCTGGGGTAGTAATCGCAGAGGCTGGAATAAAGCAGAGGTGAGGAAATCGATGTAGAAGTGTTGTCGGAGAGTGGGCCCTTCTTGGCGCAAAGACCAGACAGATCATTGGCAACTAGAGCAAAGAATTGAACAAGATGCCGGAGTCAAGTACTGAAAAAGTAGTTTATTCGAAGAGATAGTACATTTCAAAGAAATAGAAGTTGGCCCATTATTAGAAGAGATGTTACATTCCAAAGAGTTTGGAGCGGGCCACGCCCAAAGGCGAGGCTCAAAAAAGGGAGGAAGGGGTTCAAAAAGAGCAGAGCGGGACTTCCCAGGACTTGGAGTTTTTAATCTCCTTTCTCTAGAATGGGCTGTTCCCCTAAGGGCGCGGGACCACTTGATTGGGACCTGTGATTGAAAAAAGATACTGAGTAGGTGCGAGTGACTGTTCTGGTCTAGTTGGGTATTTTGTGCCCATTTGTTTTCCCACAGTGGTAGGTAATTACAATACAACGGGGAGTTTTGGGTGTAGAGGGGATGTCCCCTGGGCGGTCCCACTCTGGGACATGCAGAAATGCAGAGACCCAATGCCTGCCTCTAACTGCCAGCCTTGTTTTCCCCTTGAGAGACATGATTCCCATAAAATCTCTATGGGAAGCTTAGGGTCAGGAGGTCTTTTCTTCTGTATCTGCTTCCTGCTGGGCAGGGGCGTAGAGCTGTCACTGCCTATTGGGAGATTCACGGAACTCTCACCCTAGCTGATCTCAGATGAGAGGAAGAAGTCTCGAGATCCGCCTGGAAAACCGTGTTGGCTTCCTTGGTTGTGACTGGCAATCTTGTTGGGGTATCATCTATATCCCCCAAGGTCCCTGAATGAGGAAAAATAGATTTTAATTAATAAATCTGTTAGCTCTCATGAAGCCTGTGGCCATTCAGCCTGTCATTCAGGTGGTGTCTGGGCCCAGAATGGGTTTGGCATTTAGCTTACTGGCCTGGGGGATATTAGGAAGTCACAGGCTTTCAAGTAGTTATCTGAAGCAGGGGTAGAAGACTTCTATTGTTTAGGATTAAGAAACTGATTTACAAAGCAATTAAGAAGCAAGAGGATAGGAGAATTCTAGGATTCAGGCTAGGAGCAATCTTTAGCCTAGAATTCACAGACTGATGAGAAGAGTAATCAAAGCCAGGGACTAAGAAACTAGGGAGGAGACTAACACTTCTATACTTAACATTTTTATACTTAACATTTCTATACTTAACATTTCTATAGGAAAGAACACTTAAAAGTTTCTCAGTGGTGGGGGTGCTGCTCAGTTGGCTGGTAACAGAAGTGCAAAATAGGTTTGATTTTATAGGTGAAAAAGGGATAAGGCAGTAAATAAAGTATAAGTCAAAAGTGTTTGACTTTCTTGCTTTGTTTGGATTAAGTTGGGTGATATTGGAACATGTTGAAGTGATGCTGGGAAAAGATTAAGTTAATAAAGATTTAATTGAGTAACTAGGAGAAAGTAGGCATAATTGAAGTGTGGGTTCCTAGAAAGGTGAAAGAGGATAGACATCAAAGCTCAGGTACAGAGATTAGCTTTAAATAGGAAAGAGCTCCTCCACATTTTCTGTAATAAATTAATCATAAAGCATATTGTTCTGGTGTGTTCCTTTTTATTTAGTATTTATTACAGTATTACATACAGAGTAGCACTGACAGGGTGTCAGCCTACTCTGAGAAGAATTTCTGAGGTAGAGCGAGTCAGTTAGTGGAAACACTCCCCATTTGGGGGGAGGTTTAAGAGAATGAAGGAGAAAAAGGATCACCTCCCCTTTGCTAGGAAAGAATGTTCAAAAGAAGCCCTCTTAGCTCCAAAGAGCACATTATTATGAACTAGGAGAGGAGCTGGAAGGGAATGATTGTTTTGATTACTAATAAATAAATTAAGGAACTCATTTTATTGTCTGTGCCCTTCAATTCTTTAAGGTGAATATTCTTTACTTCTGATATGCAATGAGGTTGAGTTCATCTCAAAGGGTCCCACCCCAAGCCTTCTTTGCATTTGAAAGAAACAAAAAAATCATGAACCACCATGTCAATAAGCCTAGAGTGGCAAAAGGAAAAGGAATTGAAGTCAAGTACCATAAAGAAATGGTGCCCATTTGTGTAACCTGTGATTAAAGGTGCTAAATCACCATCCAAGATTAAAGGAAGAAGTTTATTACATTGAGTAGATACAAGAGAACTTCAACAATTGGAGCTACCAGTTAGTTACTCCCAAAGGAAGACAAAGAGGTGCATTTTATCACCACCATCACGATTTCACTTATCTGACAAGAAAAATTGATCCACTGGAGCCCCAAGCTCAAAGATTTGTGCTTGCTGCAGTGATGTGTTAGCTTTATCAGTTGGCCTGTGTTCACTATTAACAAGTTCATGCTAACGAATTTTTATTATGTCTCTCCCATAGATTGCATTTTGAAAACCCTTCTGTGAAAGAATAAAATGTACCTACATATGATTGACACATGACAGACCAACAAACCTCTAAATATGGCAGCTTCTTCACATGTGAAAATTAGCTTATTAAAATTAAAATAGGTCACTGGGAAAGAGTAGCTGATTAGTTATTTAAATGAAATGTACTGTCAAATAGTAATTTAAATAAAAGAAAAAAAGGATTATTTTAAATTAAGAGCCCATTTTCCCCCGTGGCAAATATTTTTAAATGAACAAGACTGGAAATGTGAACTATATTCCTGGGGGAGTTCTCAAAATACAATGTCAATGCTATTATTACAAGGAACTGATTTACTCCAGATAGATGAGGCAGTTACAAAATTGAATTCCCTGTGGGTGTTGTGTGGGTACTATTGTGTAAAGCTCACATTGAGAATATTTAGAAAGTGGAACGATGAGTTATGGCATCCTCTGGCCATATTTACAAAAATGAGGTGGTAGTGTTTTTTACTAGTCAGATACTGAGACATCATATCAACTAGCTTTTCTAGAAGGGCCAAAGCTAGGGTGCAACTGGAGAGACCAAGGCTCTGAGTATAAACTGACACAAGATACAAAATAACCAAGAAGTCTTTATTTAATAAGCAACATTATTTATAACTATCTCTTTAAAATACATGAACATAGTGTTTTTTTAAAAAGTCAAGCCATGTGAAACTATATACACACATGCGCACGCACATACACAGCACACATAGAGGAAGGTTTGCTTTTAACCACTGTCCTCAAGTCACCCAGTTCCCAAAGAAAGATACCTTTACCAGTTTCTTGTGTATCCTTCCAGAAATGGTCCCTGCTGTGCTTCATTTTTAAATTTGGTAATTCCGCTGTACTTTGGATTTTGACAAGTTTTCCACCTGCTGTGAAAGGATATTCTGAAGCCAGTGTGTTCCTAAATTGAGAGCAAAAGGAAAAGGAAGCATAATAGATAAATGAGATCCTGCGTCACAAGAAACAAAGGATATGGGGGGGGGAGTAGGCATGAAAGGAAGAGGTAAGTCTACTATGACATTTGGAAGAAAATTTTTTTTCCCTAGTTAACAACATAGATTAATTAGGAAAAACATAAGACTTCAGAGTCACACTGATAAAACCCTGGCTATGTCAATGACTGTGTGACTTTGGTCATTACTTAATCTCTTTGAGCTTTGTTTTCATAAATTATAAAAATAGAGGTAATATTAACTATCACATAGATTTGTGAAGCATCCGGCACAGAAAGAACCTAGTCAGTGGTGACTATTATTTTCTAAGATATTGTTTAAAGGAAATGGTTATTGTTGTATTTTAATTAATTCTCCCCTCTGACTACACCTCAGTATTTTTAATTGAAATATAATGGACATATAACGAAAAACACAACACCTTTAAAACCCACCACACTGAGAGCATAACCTTCCTCTGATGAATGTCTGCTTTCAATGTCGTTTGAGGCGAATCATCACGTCGGGACCAAGACTGTTTGCACACCACATTGTTGTAAACAATCCACTTCTCATCATCAGTTGTCAGTCTTTTCAAAAACGGATCATTTTCCTCACATTTAATGAGCATATTGCATATGTTTATACGCGCTGTCCAATGAACTTCTTTGAGTTCATGCGGAACCCAAATATCAAGCTTGCTTACGTATCCCAGCTTCTTCAGGTGATCGTGAACGCTTGAATGATGGATGTTCAGTGTTTCTGCAATCTCTCATGTTATGTAACGTGACTTTGACTCAATCAATGCCTTTATTTTGTTGTCATCAACCTCGGTGGGCCTCCCTGACTGAGGAGCATCATTGAGATCAAAATCACCCACACAGAATTTTGTGAACCATCATTGGCACTGACGTTCTTGTAGAGCATTGTCACCGCAAACTTCATGCAACTTTTCACAAGCTTGAACACGCGTTCTTCCCTTTATGGAAGTAAAACAGTAAAATATGGCAAAAATGCACAGTTTGGTCTTCCATCTTCAACTTGTTGTAAAATCTCCAAAACCCAACCAAATCACTCAATTTTTGTTTTAGAATGAAGCTAGAACTGTAAGCTGTCAAATGACATGACAATAACATAGATGCGAATGACTCTAGTACTTCCAAAAATGAACTAGTGCCATCTGTTATGTATTTTTAAAGATTTTATTTGGGAATTGAGGAAGGGAACAATGTTGGAAAATTGGAGAAGGGAAAAATTGTGTTTTTCCAGGATCCATCAGCTCCAAGTCAAGTTTTTGTCCTTCAATCTTAGTTGCGGAGGGTGCAAGCTCAGTTCCAAGTCAAGTCGCCGCTTTCAATCTAGTTGTGGGGGGGAGAGGGTTGCAGCCCACCATCCCATGTGGGAGTCGAACTGGCAACCTAGATGTTAAGAGCACTCACTGTCACCAGCTGAGCAGTCCGGCCACCCATTGGCAGCACAGCTTGGGTGCAGCTCACTGGCCCATGTGGGAATCAAACTGATGACCCTGCTGCTCACAGCTCACGCTCTAACCAACTGAGCCACCCAGCTGGCCCTCTTCATATGTATTTTTAATTTGACTGCATTTGTAGGCTCCATTTATAACACCAGTGGCTGCTAGAGGTACACATATGATACCTAATTTATATTGAGGTCCCTTAAAGCAAATACAATATAATTTGTAGGGTGGCATTGGAAATGATTCAACTAGTATATAATTCCATTATGATCACCTGTACTTCATTTACACAAAATTATTCCACTTACTACTGTAATCACTAGTTTTCAAGGGGTAAAAGGTTAAAAGTAATCTGTTGAGCCTGCTTTCTAGGTTGTTTTCTTCAAGTAAGAACAATGCATAGTGGGCATCTAAGCTATCACAAGAACTATCCCTAGAAAACCTCAAGAAAATAACTGCATTTCTACCCCCATCCCCAACTCCACTCCCACACTATGCCACTTCTTACAACTTCATGGATATCTCTGTGAGCTTCTAGGTCTCTTCTCCATTCAGAATTTGTGTGCTGGACTGTACCTCTATAGTGTCCCCTCCCCCAATGTGGTCTGACCCTTTGAGATATATCCCCCTAGTTTTGTTTTTTTTCACTCATTACAATTTTTTATGGTAACAATTATCTTGAAGGTTGACCGTGAATCTGACCTAATGCTTTTAGTAAGATCATGGAGTTAGGAGTCATCTATACGGAGAGTCATTACTTTCAGAAATATGTATTAATGCATTCTTTGTACTAGATACCGAGAAATATATAATGATAGTAGTCCCCACTTTCAAGACTCTCACAGTCTAGTAACTAAAAAAGATAAGAAAATCTCCAATTGCAACACAACACACTGCTCTAAGGAGGTATATCAGGATACTGTTGGCTTCAAAAGAGGGACACTTTCACACTCATGGATCAAAGACAGTTTCAAGAGAGTTGACATCAAAGTTGGATCTTGAAGGAATCAGTCAAGATTAGCAAAATGAAAAAGGAAATGCTGTCCTAAGCAAAGGGAACAGTTTTTAGAAAACACCAGGGACACAAGAGGAGCTAGAGAATTTAAGAAATTACAAATGGTTTGTGGCAGGAATACTGACATAATGGGAACTTTGAAAACACTAATAGAAGTCAGATTACTAAAAAGCTTTATATGTGCATCATAAGGAACTAGAACTTTATCTGGAAGATAATCGGGTGCCCATTGAAGTGAGATTGAAGCAAAGGGCTATTAAGCAGATTTACATTTAGAAATTGGACTCTGGCAATAGTTTGGAGGAGGACAAGAGACCTGTTATCCAGAGGTAATTAGAAGGCTAATGCAATAATTCACAGGAGAAAAGGGGAGTGCCTAGACCATGAGAGCAATTTCAAGACCTATTTGGACCTCCTGTGGAAATCTTAGGATCCTGAAAGAATCCTCTATCAGCCTCATGGCAGCCCTGGGCAGGGGCTGCCAAGTAAAGGTCAAACTGAAGGAGCTAACAGACATATATCAAAAGTAAAGGCTTTGGTCTTACTTGTCACCATCTGGGGAAATATCAGATCAAAAAATTTTTTTGTTTTGCTATGTCAAAGGATCATAAAGTCTTTGGGAATAGAAAAAAAATGTTAAGGTTGTTGGGAGATTCTAATCCAATGTTTAAATTCCCTTTACAACATACCTGCCAATTTAGTCCATGTTAAATAACTCCAGTGAGAACAATCCACTATTCCCTAAGAAAGATCTCAACCGTTTCCTCTAATTTAAAAAAGAAAACACAAACAAAAACCAGGAAGCTTTGTGGGGACTTGCAGGTCAAGATTCCAGGTGCTCTCCAGATTTTCCATTGACTTCACTCACACTCTCTTCCTGAAATTCATCTTTGTATAAGTGATGCATTATTTACATGTAGGGTTGACTTTATGGGAAGGTAATAAAGGGAAGCTATTCCCTGAGTAAAGTCACTAGCTGGGCAAGAAGCAAGGCTTCTCCTCCCTCAGCCTCCTCACCCCAAGCTATCATAGAATCTCAAATACCATCTTCAGCATTTCTAAAGAAATGACACATTAAACTAAGTCACACTAGGGTGTTAATCACATATCAGATATATTTCCTCCTGACATTGGGGACCTTGGGAAGTATAGAACCACTAGCAAAGAGCACTAAAAGTGAAGAGAAAAAGCAACACTAAAGAAAGATGAGCCAGAGGTTCTCAGTGGTCCACAAACAGAAACGCTTATTTTGATTGCGTAAGAAGTACCTGGATTTTGTTAAAAAAACTGTTTCTAGAGCTCCTCCTTGTATTATTTTTGCCTCAATAGGTTTGGGTTAGATTCCTGGGCAATTGTGTAGCTAAATAATGCAGCTAAATTTAGGAACTGTTAGCTGTGAAGCCACATAAAAAATAAAACCCATGACCCCCATCTCACAAGAACACACAGAGTCAATGTCCCTATTCTGCCTAGGGCCATCTTGGTTTGTTCATACACAGCTCTTGTTCTAAATTCTCTAAGGTGAAGGCTATGGAGAGAGTCAATGGCATGTTAGGTGCCTGGTGAAATGTGCCACTGACTTTTTTAGTGTATAAGACTGCTTCAGCAACAGTAGGCTTTCAATGAGCAGAACTATATTGATGAGTACAGAATGATACATAACACTTTGCCTTTAAAACTTCTTTTGGCAGTTGCAATATCTATGTCTCTCAGGATGAGAGTTTTATGAATTTGTAACAAATGCTAGGTCATTGGGCCTCATAATAGGTTTCTAAAGTAAGTGGCAAGTTTTGGCTCTGAATTTTCTTTTTTTTTTTTTAAGATTTTTATTGGGGAATTGGGGGATGGGAACAGCGCGGGGGAATTGGGGGAAGGGGAACAGACAAGTTGCTGTCCTTTGTTCTTCAGTCTAGTTGTGGAGGACGTTGCTTCACTGGCCCAAGTTGGCACCATCATTGCGCCCTTCCCGGGCGAGGCAGATCAGTTGCCGGCTGCTGGATGGCCGCTCAGGGAGGCTGCTGGCTACACACAGTAGCCCATGGCAACCCACTGCAGCAGTGGCTGCAGCCTACGCCATGGCCAGCGACTCACAGCAGCCCAGCTCCAGGTTGAGCTGTTGTTCAGCATCTCAGCTGTAGAGGGCAGTGTCACTGGCTCTCATATGTGGGATCCGAACCGGGGCCCTCTGGCGTCCCAAGCCAGCTCTTAACCAACGTGCCACTCGGCCGGCCCCTGAATTTTCTTAACAAAATGGATAAGGGGGTAAAAATGCATTGTTATAATGGTGCAGTGACAAAAATGTTCTCACATTATAGTTAAAGCACTCGAGCAATTTGCAGTTTACAAAACTCATTTGCATATTTGATTTTTCTAACAATTCTTTAATATAGGTAGGATTGGTGCTGGGATACCAATTTTAGTAAATGTTGAAAGATTTATATGATCTGAAGAGAAACCAGAGTATATGGGATACCAATTTTATAGATGAAGACAAGGCTCAAAGTTTGAAAAAATTTCCCAAGGTTTATAAGAGTACTCTAATTTCTGAAAAAAATCCAGCTATGAAGCAGAATGTCTTATATTGTTTTGTTTTCTAAATAATTCTAGTAAACTCAATATATTAATTCAGAAATTTTAATAATTTTTATGAAGACTTATTTAATTACACCTGGACACAAAAGTTTGCTAGTGGATCACTAGGGATAATAATGAAAGGAGCTACTCCCATTTTCACCCTCTTAATTCCCAGACCCATGAATCCTGGCTATAGGAGGAAAAGCACCATCTATATTATTCTCTGAATCAAAGCATATACTGCATCCTGGAGGACACTGCTTCAACTGCATAAGGTATGCCATATGCCACTTAACTGGTGCCATAAATGAATCTTCAAATGGCCATTCCACCATTCTTTCAAGCCAGTGGCTTTAGGATGAGGATGGTCAGACTGGTCCGTTCTGTGAACACAGTCTCACTGCCTTATTCATATCTATACAGACTTCCTTCGGCAGAAGTGATGTTATGTGGATCACTGTCACAGTGGATAAGCCAGTCTATAAATCCATGGATGGTGGTTTGGGCAGAAACTTTATGTGCAGAGCAAGGAAATACAGGCAGAGCATGTCTATTTCAGTGAAAACAAAGTACTGCACCCCCCCCCCCATTAAGAAAGTGGTTCAACATAATAAACCTGACTCCCAGGTAGGTGACAGATCCCCCTCAATGAATGGTTCTGTATAGGGGGCTCAGTTTTTGCCCTAGCAACAAAATCACATCTGGAACAATGGCTACAATTGGAATCACTATCCAATTAAGTTAGTAATAATCCACTGTCATTCTCCAAGATCTGTTTTCTACAGGCCAAATCATGCAATTTGAATGGGGATGTGGTAGGAATCAACACCTCTGCATCTTTCAAGTCCTTCATGGTGGTGCTAATTGCTGCTCTCTCTCCAGGAATGCAGTGTGCATTTTAATTTACTATATTCATAGGTAAAGTTAGTTCTAGCGGCTTCCAGTTGGCCTTTTATAACATAATAGTGAAGCCTAGAAAATTATCATGAATCGTATTATTGTCATCTCATACCCACCATGTCCAAACTAGCCAATGATTCTATAATATCACTCAAATTCTATAAGGTTAGTGAGTCTAGCTGTTCATTTCTTTCTTTCTTTTTTTTTCTTAGCTGAGCCACCCTGCCACCTGTGGGCAGCTCAGAGGCAGCTCAGCTCGGGCCAGGACTCGAACTGCTGTTGCCAGAGCTCAAACTCTTGAGTGAGCTCTTAACCAACTGAACCACTCAGCTGGCCCGAGTCTAGCTTTTCAATGTAAACTATGCGTTTCTTTAGCTGCAATTCCTCTCTGCATCTTACTTAAAATGTTTATTTTCATATTGTTTGTTAAAACAAATTGTATGTTCACTATTAAGATTATAAGGTATTATTCTTAATCTAGTGGTCAATTTTAGCATCGCTGTTAGTAGGATGAGGTATAATGTGTTTGCTAATGTGATACAAGATGAAAAATACATCACTTGTATTCTAGCGAAAAATGTTTAACTGGAATTTATGTAAGCCTTTATATTGAACTTCCAGTATACAGGAGATACAGGGGTAGAGGAACAAGCTAAATGACTTTATGAGAAAGTCATCAGACAAATTCAGAATGTGGAGCATTCTATAGGACAGTTGATTACTTTAGCAAGTCAGTGTCATGGGAAAAAAAGGGAGGGTGGGGACAGTTCCAGATTTAAAGTGTGTCAAACACCACTTCTGAACTCTTTAAAAGTGGTCTTTGGCGACCTGTTCTGGCCCAGAACAACATCTGTAGTGCGCTATAGAGAACTCTGTGTGAGCACCTATGTCTGTACCACCCTACACCACTTGACCTTTGCTGGCACTTCTCAACTCTTGCCTCCTGCCCAGAGTGTTTTTCTGATGACGAGGTATGACATGTTTTGGCCTGCGGGCTGCCTATGCATTTGTAACCCAGAAATAAAGGGAGATAGTACCCCATGGAGCAAATCTTTGGCCAATAGGAGACAAGAACTGGCAGATAAATCTTCCTTGTTCCCCTACAGACTTTCTGAAACAAATTTGTTCATTCAGCGTCCCAGAAGATGGTCCCAGAGGAGTAAGCAATCAGTCATCCACTACCAATCAGAAGTGGTGGTCAGTTGGTAAGGCACTCTCAAATTCATCCTCCCAGTTTCCCTGTCTCATTTCCCTTTTCTCTTACTCCTGCTGCCCTAGGATTGCGCACTCTTATAAAGTAGTAGCATTTTGCTTCAGGCTCTGCTTTCTCACTAAGGCAAAGACACATAAGGGACATAACCAGATGCAATATGTGGCCCTGATGATTTAGACATACCAGCTTTAAAAACATTTTGGGAGGTAATTGGAAAAATTGTAAATAGGCTGGATTTTAGGAATTATTAATTTTTAAATGTGATCATATTCTATAAGAAAACATTTTTTAGAGATGTATATTGAAGCACTTAGAAGTGGAATGATATAGTTTAATTCATTTTAAAATAGTTCTGCATTGAAAAAAAGAGAGTGAATTGAGAGTAAAAAAATTACAAGATGTTTCTCTATGGCTTTGTGAGACTAAGCTAATGATATTAATCAAGGTCAAATTTAATTTTAAAAAATAGGAGGCCCAATAACTGATGAAAAACAAATACAAAATTCTAATTTTTATAATTTTCCAGCTTTTCAGTCATGTATTACAAATCACAAATTTAAGATTTTTAAAAACCAAGAAGGGTTTATTATTTTCATATATATATATGTACATATATGTATCTATATCTGTATACATGTAATATTATCTAGATAACTAAAGTGACAGCCAAAGTTACGTAATAAATCAGTAGGGAGGTAATGAAGTAATATTCATTTAGTTTTCCATAGGACCACATTTCCCTCTCTAGGACACTATTACTATCAAAACTACAAAGAAAGAAAGAGAATAGAACTTTGCTAAACATATCACACTCATCTTCTCACCTTTCATTGGTTATGTAAATCTACTGCTAGTGGCAAGGTTATAATTTTACCAATGTCAAATTATTATATGCTTTACAGATGGTTCAGCAGAAAGTGAGTTTAGATGATACAAAATGAAGAGGTCTTTTGTTTCCTTTTGGGGAAACTAATGTATACCAGTGGGCTGAGGTAAAGGCTCATTACTGCTCAAATCATGTCTGATAGGTGCTTAGTTGCCACATTTATATTTTTATCAGAATGAAAAGCGATAACCAGTTTAGGGTTCAAAGGAACAAGGACCTTAACAGTCTGCCTGGAGCTTATAGAGTATGAAAATGGTCATTTTTTTCTTATAGAATGTATTTTTCACTTCATTATTCTTTTCCCCAAATCAACACTGTTGTATGTCTTTTATTTATACAAAGACATGAAAATATAACTATGACCATTCTCTTTTGGATTCAATAATAAGGCTGTGTTTTTCTAAGACGTAAATAGCTTGCCTTGGAAGTGAAGTTAGGTTGCTCTCAATAACTCTTAGTTTACTGGCCAACAGATAATGTTTTACAGATGGAATTCTTTTTTCTTTTTCATATTAGTCTAGGCATCTTTTTAGACTTGGACACTTTCAGAATTCTTTCAAAACAGGAAGGAAAATAGGAAAACTGAAGAGTATTTTTCTTTAAAGCACTATGTTAGGAACCTCAGCTGTAAAGAAACAGCAAGCACTTCTATCTATTTATAATTATTAAAGTAGTTACTGCTTATTGTAATAACCCTACCAGTTAAATATTAATCCCATTTATTAAATTGGGAAACCGAGATGCAGTGAAATTAAGTGACATGGCCCAAGTCCCACAGCTGGTGGAGTAGAGCAAGGACTTAAATCAGATTTCTCACTCCAAAGCTTCACACTACACCACATCCTAACACATGGGGTTATGTTCTCTTTTGTTTTAAAGATTTCATTGGGAAATTGGGGAAGGGGAACATTGTGTTTTTCCAGGACCCATCAGCTCTAAGTCAAGTTGTTGTCCTTCAGTCTTAGTTGTGGAGGGCGCAAGCTCAGCACCAAGTCCAGTCATCGCTTTCAATCTAGTTGCGGGGAGGGGCGTAGCCCACCATCCCATGCAGGAGTTGAACCAGCAACCTTGTTGTTAAGAGCAGGCACTCTCACCAGCTGAGCCATCCTGCCAGCCCCATGGGGTTATGTTCTTTATTCTCTTCCCAAAGCATAAATGGCTCTGATATTGCATGACACAATTTTATTCTTAAAAAGGATTTAAGAAGGAGAGTAATGAAAATAGTAAAACTTAAAATGTTTTCCAAGCACTTTTAAACTTGCTGCTTTAACAAGCATTTTAAACTCATAAATACGTTTGTAGTACTTAGCTCATCCATATTTTCCATTCTTCAAGGTCAATTGAGAATAATGATCACAACAGTTGTTGTGAAACTTAATTCTAAGGAGAATGATACTTGTGAAAAGGGTATGAAAATCTGCAGCTCCCTATATAGATATTAGCAATGATTATGTATTGACTTTTAAAATTTTGTAACATGGAAAAGTTAAAACATATGCAAAAAGTTCAACAATTAATAAATCATAATCAATTTTGTTTCATTTTTTACATATGTCCATTTCTTCCTTCACCATCCATGCCCAGATCATCTTACGGCAAATTCCTAGATAATTTTATTAGTCATAAGAGTATCTTTCCAAAATTAAAAAAAGTAGCAAGAATACCCAAATGCATATCACTGATCAAACATCACATTTTATGAGATTGGGTCACCCAAGGTTTCAGCTTCAAGGTGATTTTCATCCTTTCCTGAAGTGTATTTTCTCAAAGTCTGGAGGCTTAGTTCTTGAGAAATGTCTTTGCAAGATAACGCTGATCAACTCTTGACCACACCTAAGTTTTCAGAGCAGAAACTGATGACGGTTCTTTAATAATAACACTGGAATTTTTGCTAGGCCACCAGCTAGACAATTACAGATAATTGTTACCTTTTGTCTAAGTTCTGACCAAGGGAATGTGAGCTAAAGTGGTTTTCTGCCATTACTAGATCTTTTCCTTAAAGAAATCAACATGCTTTCAACTTGTCCTTTTGGTTAGGATAAAAAGGTCGATGGTGGGAACAAGAGCAGGCAGCTTAGACCCAGAGACAAAAACCACATGTTAAAGATGTTAGAGCCTCTTTAGCAACCCAGAACCACCTACCTCTGTACTATTAGGTGAAAGAGATATAAATAACTTTTTTCTTTAGCCACTGTATTTTAGCTGTCTTTGTTATAACAAGCTTAGAGTATCCCATAATTAACTAATATATCCATAATATGTTCAGAATGAAATAAAATGATTAGGTATTTTGCTTTTTTTAAATATAAGCACCTTTTGTTTATATAAGAAGACCCATAATATCTAAGATCCACAAGGACAGAGATTGTGCCTTATCATGTTTATATCCCTAGAGATATATAAGAAGCTTAATAAATATGTCCAAGGAGCTTCAGGCCTCCCTCAAATTTCTCTACCAATAACATCCAGTTAAGTCTTATAACATGGACTAACCCCGTGCTTGTATAATTTTTTTTCAAAAGAAACTGTAATAGCCAGGGAAGTCAGCACTGGCTTCCCGAAGACCGTGTGGCAAAAACAGAACCGAACCAGGAGAAAATGCCTGCTCTAGCTCTGAGGCTGTTTCTTTACCACTGCTCTATAAGCAGTCTTTGGCAATAAAAACAAAAATCACTCTCATCTGACCAAATAATAGAAAAATATGCATGTCTACTCAATGTCAATGCCTGACCTTGCCTGGTTCTTCTTTGTCATCTGACTGGTATGAGTCAGTAATTTTAGAAATGTGAAATTTTCTATTTTGAAATTTAGTTTCATTTGCCTCAACCTGAATAAAAGGTAGAGTTTGAGTTGCAGTAATGTTGATGTAATCCATCAATACAATATGTGATTCTGTGAAAGCAATTGATATTAAATAGCAGAAATGTCATTCCATTTTTTAAAAAATCAAGGTGGTGTGTCTGCCGAGTGGCTCAGTTAGTTAAGGGCTCACTCAAGAGTATGAGCTCTGAGCAACAGCGGTTCGATGCCTGGCTTGAGCTGAGCTGCCACTGAGCTGCCAACAGGTGGCAGGATAGCTCAGCTTAAAAAAAAATCAAGGTGGTAATTCTTTCATGAAGCTAAATAGGAACTTACAGTTTCATATTTAATACTAAGTCCTCATTTTTCATTGACTTACTAAAGCTGTTTTAGGAAAATAAAATTGAGATCTATGTTTGGGAGGGTTAATCCTAAGTAGATAGAACTCAATTATTGCTTGACAGTTACTTGTCAATTTTTTAAAAAGTGAATATTAGAGTAGATATTATAAAATACACTATTCAGCAAAAGAATATAATTCTATTAATATACCAAAAAGCAAATAACCCATTTTTCTCCTTTCAATGTACCATTTGATAAGAAGTCGACTATATTTGTCAGAAAACAGAAATAAATTCAGTTTTTGCTTTGCTTGTATTTTATTGTTTACATTCAAGAAAGTATATTGGGTAATTTTTAAAGCCAGCAAGTATAAACCATATATTTTGTTTAAAGCAACTATAATAATTCATGTTTGCTGGGCTAAGTCATGACAGTAAACTGCTTTTTGCAGAAACAAAACACTTCTAAGATACAATATTTTTTCCAGCTAATCAGGGCAATAATTATTAAGGAAACTTTGATTAATTTTTTTTAGTGCCTAAATATTTGAAATAGTTGTTGTGCCAATGAAATAAACTTTAAAGGCATAAATCCACAGCTAAAGAAGCAGTTTACCATTATTTCATAATAAGCTGGGTATAGAGCCATAGCTTCTAATCCCATCCTAAAAAATGAGCTAGTATAGGATGTTCCAAGATTTTCAACCCTAATTCTTTTCTTTCAAATTAATCTCACAACCTAATGAAATAGATAAATCAGGAGTTTCCCTTTGTGGTCCATGTGTCTGGGGGTGGGGAAGGAGTCAGTTTCTACCCAATAGGCTCCTCCTCCAACAGCTTCTGCCAATCCCTACAACAGTGCTTCTGAAAATCTGCTCCCCCTATGTTATCCATCAGAATCAAACCTACTGAATCAGCATTACTGTTTCCCCCCTGGCCAAAGGTTAAGAAGATAGTGTATCATATGATGGTGTATTGGGGCTAATAAATAATAGTATGCTGAATTGTTCCCACTCCACTTCCATTGTTTGTTGAGAAAATGTGGTTCACTTGAAATAGTAGTATTTGAATACCAACCAGACATCTTTTGTTATCTGTGCTTACGTTTTAGGCAAAAAATCAACAATCTAGCCATTATCCATGAGGATAAAGTAAATGCGTTATCTTCACAGTATAGAAAAGTGAATTAAAAATTGAATTATCAGCCCTGATGGTATGAAGAAATGGGCTAAATTAACAATAGAGACAACTAAATTATACTTTGTGAATCTAAATGGGAGGATTATAAAATAGTAGTAAAATTTATCTTATTTTAATAAAATCTATCATTACAGCTTCTTTTTAGGTTATAAATCTGATTGGGAATCATCGGCTTAAAAATCCCCCATGGTTCACCACTGCTGATCAGGTCAAGTTCAGATTACCCAGGCTACAAAATTGATCTTGGTTTGGTTCCAGTCAGATCTGAATAGCCTCAATCCCTACTGACCTGTTCTAGTAACTTATGCTGCAGCTGCACAGAGCTTTAAACTGTTTTCTAAACAGACTCTTGTTATAATTTTTTTCTTTTCATATTATAAAAGGAAAATACAATCCATCAGAAAATGCTGAAAAGAAAAAAATTAAAATTATTTCCATAATCTCACCACAGTTAACAAAGTTGTATTTTACTTTGAAAATAGAGAAACGGAATCACAAACCAAGGAAAGCAGGCAGCCTCTAGAAGCTGAAACTTACAAGGAAATGGATTCTCCCATAGAGGCTCTGGAAGGAACACAGCCCTGATGGCACCTGACTTTAGTTCGCTGAGACCCATGTTGGACTTTTGACCTTCAGACTATAAAACAATAAATGTGTGTTCCTTTACGTCACCAGGTTTGTGGCAATTTGTTACAGCAGGAATAGGAAACTCATTTAATACCTTATGAAACTTAAGGCACAGCAGAAGAGCAAAATCAATGCTTATGTTAAAATTTATTTCAGCACCAAAATCCAGTGATTGTATTTTGCCTCATATTTTTTGTGGGAGTATATTTGGGAAGTTTCACATTGCTATAAAAATTCTACAGGCTGTATTTTATGATGATCTTGGATTATAAATTAAAAATGAAAGCTGATTATATAATGAGGCTGCACACCAAGTGATGTGATGTCAGTGGGGATAGGAACCATATTCATTTTGTTCACTACGCTATATCTAGTACCTAGATATCTAGAGTGTTGGGCACATGGTAAGTGCTCAGTAAATATGCTTGGAATGAACTGAATAAGTGAAATCAGATTCTTAAACATTCTTCTGAAATAAACTACATGGATGCCCACGCACAGGTAATTACTGTGCTCTCTCGATTAGTGCACATGATAAAAGCAGGCTTTTCTTGTACCGCCAAAGATGTAGACAAATTCCAGCTCTCTGGGCCTTTTTGTGATAATACACAAATACAGGAATAAATGATAAAAAAACGTTGTACTAAAGAAAAGAAATTCACAGTAGTGAAAGAATAAACCCTTCAAAAGGGCAATTACAAACAAGTGATCCAGAACTCAGCAGCTTTTCTCAAGCTGTGAGATCCGCTCCTTTAGCACGATATAGCCATTCATCATTTCCGCCATTTAATGCTACTGAAGCAGTTTATAGTGTAGACATGCTGTGGTAGGCTCACCGAGGGGGCCAGCGTCTCTCTCCTTCAGGTGGATGAGCTCCAGTGCTGAGAAACGGACTATGGCTTCCAGGTTATTCCCACTCCAATGCCTCATTGACTACTTGGAGAACCTTGCTTTCAGTCAATTGCATGAGTTAAGTAAAGCTATTTGAGAAGAGGCACTTTTCTGGGACTCTTATTAAATAGAATATGATGGAAAATCAAGAAGTAAATGGAGAAAAAGATTTTCTCATAAAAGATGTTATGGAATCTATTGGATATTCATTCATTTCCTCCTAATTTTAGACATAATACCAATAAGCTACTTACCAGTATCCAGCATAGATAAGAAGTAGTGAATTAGCAGCAGCAAGATGGCCCTGCACACTAACAAGAAAATAGCACCAAAAAAAGCTGTAAGAAGCTATAAAGCGTGGACATTAGGAGCCAGTAGGTGGTTATAATAATATTACCAGTGTAACATAATAATTGCCCTTTTGAAGGATTTATTCTTTTATTGGGACAGTGATTCCATTTCAATGAATCTAGTTCAAATATCAGCTTTACCACTTACTAACTGGTGATATCAGTTTCCCCATTGACAATGGAAATAATAATAGAACTTACCACATAGTGGAAAGGATCAAATTAGATACAGCAAGTAAAACAATCAATCAAAAAACAGTGCTTAGAATAGTAAATGTTAAGTAAATATTAGTTTTTCTTTTATTTTATTATTACCACTTATAAAGCATGTAATCTTAGGAAACTTACGCAATTTCTCTGCAACTAGTACCCTAGCTTAGTTGTAACAAAAACCAACTAAGGAAATATATGTGAAAGCTACTTTTAAGCTGCCAAATATTAAATATATTTTTTAAGGAACAAATCAAACTATTCCCTTTTGTAACCCAAGAGCTATAGTGAAATGGACAAAAAAGGATGGTGGTACTCATAGTAATCTTAAATCAGCAAAAATGCATTTAACTAGTTTCATTCATTTAATCAACTACTATTTATTAAGGAGCCTTGATATGCTGTGTGCTGGACCAGGCCCTGTTGGTCTGATCCTCCCTGAGACTTCTTAGTCTGATACGGTATAGTTCAAATAGTTCAAACATAAACGCTATAGTAGACTGTGAAAGTAGGAAAGAAAGTACTATGAGGGGATGAATCAGAGAATTATAGTTGAATTAAGTGGGTATTAAAAGCTCAGAAGGTATTCCCTCTCTATATGGAGAAGAAAGCATTCTAGATGGGTATAGAGGGGCAAAAAGGCATGGAATGGTTGGGAAACTGAAAAATCCAAATATGTACCAGGGATGAAGTGGTGGAGAGAGAAGCCTACAGGAAAAAAAAAAAAAGGTTGGGCCTTGTGTGACTTACTAAGGTTTTTGATATTTGGAGTCAGGATTTTTTTGTTGCAAGAAATAAGGAAAAGAAGTATTATTACAAAGTTTGTGGGACTCACCAAATCAACAGGAGGCTGAAGACAAGATTTGGAAAACAGAAAAAAACCAAGGAGCTCCTTCAGGTCAAAAGATACAAAGTACAATAGCTGTTTTTTAATTACAACAGGCTAGTTGGGAGGCCACCTCAACCCCTGTGCGATGCTTCTGTAGGTTCCCCATGAATAGATTGGGCGTCCCTGGCTTCAGTGTAACCACCTCCAGAGTCAGTGCCCCAGACAGGAGGATCTAATTTCTTGCCCCTTCAGTTTTCATGGTAAAAGATAGGGTATTGAGTCCTCCCAAATCCATACACAATAGTAGGTCCTCCCAAAATAGGAAAAGGGAAGTGGATAACAGGAAAAAAGAACACACAAAAAACGAAAAAAAACCTCAGTTTTTGTAAGCAGCAGCAACAACATAACCAAAAAACCAATACAGGATTTTAAATAGGCAATGACAAGATCAGATTCACATGTTCAACAAAAGATGGTTACAAAATGACTTAAATGATGCAAAATGGGACACACTGAAAATAATTCTCCCAGGTTGCTATTTTCCCTCCCTAATAACATTTTTGCTATTTTCCTACAATAATCAGGAACATATATATTTCTATGTATTTTATCATTTGGGTTACTAGATGGATGGGATACTCCTTTTTATATGTTAATTTTATACTTAACCACTATAACAAATTCTTTTATTGCTTATAATAGTTTTTCAGTTGATTTCTCTATGGCTGATCAATTTGCCTGTAGTGGTGGGCAGAATAATGGCTCCCCACACATACACATATCCGTATCTAATCCCTGGAATCTGTGACTATTGACAAAGACTCTCTCCTTGACCAAATTTTAATCAGGTTTCTCTGAGCCATCTTCTCAGCTAGGCCTCGATCCTTGGGCTCCCATGTTTGTCTTTGCATTGCCCAGGTTAGCAAGAATCCTGCCACGTCAGTGTAGCCAGAAACCCCGCCCTTGATATGTAATCACTCTTGATACCTGATCAAATTCCTTTCACCTACTATTCCCCAGGTGATATCTGATCAGCGTGGCCTGCCTTTGGCAAGAATCTTGTCAAGTCAGTTTAGCCAGAAATCCCCTTTTACACTTAATGTTTCTTTCTTTTTAGTAATTTTCCACCTGCTGTTCTCCACCCTGCTCCTTGGCTATAAATCCCCACTTGTCCATGTTGTATTCTGAATTGAGCTCAGTTCTATGCTGAGGTCTTTTCCCCTCGCTCTCCCCTTCCCCGTTATAATAGTCCTGAGTAAAATCTGATTTTACTTTAACACAGCTCTGGTTTTTCTTTGACACTGTGTTGTCACTTTATATGGCAGAAAGAATTTTGCAGATGTTATTAAGGATTTTGAAATACAGAGAGAGATTATCCCGGATAATCTGGGTGGGTCACAAGGGTCCGTCAAAGGTGGAATAGAGAGGTAGAAGAGGCAGAGAATGAGATGTAACAGGAGAAGCAAAGGTTGGAGTGATACAGGGTCACGCGCCAAGGATGGTGAACAAGCTGTAGAAGCCGGGAAAGGCCAGGAAATGCATTGCCCCTACAGCCTCAAACCAAACGCAGCCCAGGGAAACTCATTTTGGACTTCTGACCTCCATAATTGTGAGATAATAAATTTATGTGTTTTAATTCACTAAATTTGTGGTAATTTGTTATAGCAATAACAGAAAATTAATAACTGAGTCTTTCCCTCCCTCCTCTTACATTTTTTTAACAAATGATAGACTATGTTATTTTTTTGTATCTGCTTTTTTTCTCTAATATAGCTAAAGATAATTTAAAATCATTTCATACAGACCTGCCTCATTTATTTAACAGCTGCAGAATAGTCTGTTTATGTACATTTTTCCCTATTTTATAAATTTGTGCTGTGGTCTTACTAAATTACAAGACCTGTTTATAAAGCAAAGAAATAAACACTCTATCTGTTCTAAATATTTCCTTCAATTTGTCAATTATTAAATCTTTTTAGTAATATTTTTCATTATTGGCAGCATTTTTCATTTATCAAACAAATTTATCAATATCTGCTGTGAATATTTGTGTGGTTTGGATTCTGGAGTGATGTCAAGTTTGGAAAGGCTTTCTCCCTGATGATATTATAAAAAAATTCTTCAATGTTTGTCTAGATTCAATTTTTTTTGATCCATTTGTCATTTAATTTGCTATAAGAAATTAAGCTAGAGATTCAAGATTTTTCAGGTGGCTATCCAATTGTCCCATCACCATTTGCTGAATAATCTATTTTTCTTGCATTAATTTCTTTATATTTTTGTCTATATCTGTTTTTTCCATTCTCTTCCATTGATCTAGCTTTCTTTTCAAGCTTTTAAACATCGTAACTATATATAAATATATATATATATATATATATATATATATATATATATATATTTTAATTTTTTTATTAGGGAATTGGGGAATTGGGGGAAGGGGAACAGGAAAGTTGCTGTCCTTTTGTTCTTCAGTCTAGTTGTGGAGGACGTCGCTTCACTGGCCCAAGTTGGTGTTATTCATTGCGCTCTTCCCGAGTGAGGCAGATCGGTCGCCGACCCCTGGATGGCTGCTCACAGCAGCTCTTGGCAGCTCACACTGGCTGCCGGCTGCTCACGCTGACTGCCAGCCACACACAGTAGCTTATGGCAGCCCACTGCAGCAGGGGCTGCAGCCTACGCCATCGCCGGCGATTCACAGCAGCCCAGCTCCAGGTCAAGCTGTTGTTCACCATCTTAGCTGTAGAGGGCAGTGTCACTGGCCCTCATGTGGGATCCGAACCGGGGCCGTGCTGCTCAGAGCTGGCGTCCCAAGCCAGCTCTTAACCAATGCTCCACTTGGCCGCCTCTATAATGTTTTAATATCTGGTAGGCTATTCCCGTCATTATGCTTATTTTTTAAAATTTTCCTGGCTAAAGTTGTAAATTTCAGCTTTTCTGAAAAGCCTGTCTTTTTTTGAAATTTCCATCTTATGGTATTTTTATTGGGCAGAGAATTGTATTAAATTTATAGTTTAATTAGGAAGCACTAATGTTTTCATACAATAGTGGTATCTTTCGATTTATTTAAATCAGCTTCTTGATTTGTGCAAGAACACATTGTGTAGTGTGAAATGGCATTCATTTAGGCTTTGAAAGACATTATTAATCATGGAGATTAAGAGCATTCTCTCCACAAGCTGGCCAATGGCCTCTGATGTGGCATGGGTAAAAGGTTTAGTCCAATAATTGATGAGTTATTGGCTAAGTCAGTCAGCCTCCCCATGCTGGCAATTTGAATTACAAATGCAGAAATTATTTGCCAGTTGGGGGCAGGACAGAAGAAAGTAGAAATATTTATTATTGCCAGGCCATATCAATGCAGAGCATACTAAGGTTCATGAATTCTGCTGCTGAGTATTCCAGAGCTGCCCTGAGTCTAGAATCACTCACCAGGTCTCCTTGAGGCCTGTTTGGCCCTATTCAGTCACCAGCTTTGGGGTTTCTTTGACATTCATTCCCCATTGTTGTTCTGTGAGTGTTTGTATAATCATCTCTACTATGAATGATCTAGTTGAGTAGATATATTACTCTATAAAAAGAAGAGCCTCCCAAGAAAAGATAGCTTACAATTACATATCAGTTTACAAAGTCCTGTCACTAATATTATTTAATCTATCAACAACCCAGTAAACTAATGAACTTCAGAGATAGTTTTTCAGGTATCTAATCATTAAAGCAAATAATTTACAAGGTTGAATAATCTGTGGCTGAACTTTTTTTAAAGGCACTGGACAGTTTACAGACACAAATTTCTTTCAGTGTCCTCTGAACATGTTTGGGTGTGAATGTGACGTCCCAGACTGCTGTAGCCAATTCACCACCAAGCGGAGGATGAAGCTGGCACACAGAGAGGCAGAGCCAAGGAAACTGTAGAGAAAGGGAGGTGGAGCCACTGAACTAACACCAACCTGACACCTTCCCAATCTCCGAACTTCCTTTCTGTGAACCATTCAATTTCCTCAGTGTTTCAACCAGTTAAGAATGTGGTTGTCTGCTGTCTGTAACTGAAAACATACTACCCGATAATAGCATCAATTACCTTTTCACATGCATTCAAAAGGCAGGGAATAGGGCCTTGAGGGGCGAGAGGAACACCCCTGATTGGGGAGGGAGGGATCTGAGAAGTCTGGACAAAGAATGTTACCCAGTCATTTCATGGGTGTATGTGCAGAGGAGGGTGTCAAGTAGCTAGCTGATTGGAAGAGAAGGCAGGAGAAAAAATGGTCAAAGAAAAATAAAGATGAGTTTCATGTACTTACTAGCTCAGCCCCTTCTAAGTTGTTTGAATACTCTTAGCTTTGATAGAGAACTTAGAGCATAGTTGTAAACCTGCAAATAAAAATAGTAATTTCTGACTTTTAGAGTTAAATTTCAAGTAGCATTGTCTTAGAGCATTTCAAATAGCCCAAACTTCAGTTTTTCCCCAGAACATGCTTAGATGTTTGTCACATCTAAGTATGTTTTTTCTTACCTAATGTTTGCCTTTAAATCAGGGATTCTCAACCAGGGGTGATTTTTCCCCAGAAGGACATTTGACAATGTCTGGAGACATTTTCGTTTGTCATACCTGGGTGCTACTGGCATCTAGTGGATTGAGGGCAGGGATACTGGTAAACATCCTAGGATACATAGCGCAAGCTCCCACAACAAAGTATTATCTGGCTTACAATGTCAGCAGTGCCAAAGATGAGAAACCCTGATTTAAATCAGCCCATTGTCTTTGAAACTTCAAATAACTAACATTTATTGAGCAGCAGTATATTTTAAATACTGTTCTAAGCGTTTGACATGCAAGACGTCATTCTTATGTGGTAGATACTACCATTAAACCTATTATACAAGTGAGGAAACTGAATGTTAATTCATCCAAGGTCATATACAGCAAGTAAGTGGCTAAACCTGGATAGCGTGATGCTAGAGATTCGGAGCTTAACCAATGGGCTCTATGTTATATCACTATCATAAATGCAAACCAGTATCATAGGCCTTATGTAGTAGAAGAACATATAAATGAAGTCCATAAAAGCAAAATGTTATTAAGTTCTAGCTAAATATTGTTGCCTGCTGAAGTGAGTCTAAAGCCTGTACTCTCTCTTAAAAAGGGAGGCTAAATGTTAGAGAGGTGTTAAAGACATACTAGCACCAAACCAAGACTTTCTCCTTGATATAATCAGAAGTAATGAAAGTGAATTTAAAAGGGAATCACTTTCCTAATATGTGATTCAATATTATATAATGCTGTGTTTGTGTACCACATAAAATCCCAACTTTTCCATAATATACAGCCCTGGGATGTTTTGATTGTACATGAATTAGATAGACCTGGGTTCAAATTCCGGATCCACTGCTTACTACTGGTGTCATGATAGATGTGATTTAATATCCTCATCCATAGAACTGGGACAGCATCTGCCTCATGGGGTTGTGGTGAGAATTATAAGAGATATAAAGAGGCTTGGAAGATTACTGGCAGAAAATGACACAGCAGAAAATAAATATTAGCTCCCCTCATTTCCTGAAGATGCTGTGGTCTCTTTCTAGCACTGGCTTAGATTCTCTTATGCTTTCATTATTATACAAGCGCTCTAAGAACCATGGCAGGACAGGCAGCCACAGTTGGCTCCAGAGGATCACAGGGAACAAAGAGCTGCTTTCAGCTCTGTCCAGCTAAGCACTGAGGCCTCCTGGGAGGAACTGGCCTTCTGAGCTGGGCTGCGAAGCCACCCCCCCCCCCCAACCCCCTCATTCCCCTGTGAAGTCTGTTGATGATCCAGGGAAGATTTATGGAAATTGCAAGCTTAACAGTTCTGTGATGATGACACTGATAGATGACACAGGTCCCTGGAGGTTGCCAGAGGGAGGAAAAAAGCTGGGGAGAAGGGGAGGGCTTTGTTCCTAGGAACAGAGTTGTGGGTCCATCTTCATTTCTTTATACACACACATACACCTGCTCCAATTTTAGACCTACTATTGGGCCATGCAGTCATTGAGTTTATGGATAAAGGCTGTACTTTAGTCACAGAACCTCCTATAGGATTGGATTTGTGATTCTGTGATAACAACTGAAGCCGAGTTCAAATGAGCATTGGAACTGTGGTCTGCCTGGTGGTCAGAAGACCTTTTGACTTTATGCTGTGATTCCAGAATTTCTTCCCTACTTGATTCCTGATACTTTTCTTCTTTTAAAATAGTTCTTTAATAAGACTTGAGATTTCGCACCATAATTTGGGACAATTAAAATACAACTAGAGAATTAACTTAAATTCAGAATATCTCCACCCTACTAGAATGTAAACTTCTTGGGGTCAGGGACCTTGTCTGTTTTGAACCTGATTATATTCCCAGTGCTCATATAAGTAACTAGCATATAGTGAGTGCTTAATAAATATTTGTAGAATGAATGAATGACAGCTCATATTAAGGTATAAATGGTTGTAGCAGCGGACATCTCCTTTGTCTATACATGTATTTTTTTCATGCCTCTGGGCGTTACACATCCTTAATCAACTTTCTGCAATGCCTTCTCTCCGCCTCTTATTCCTCTATCATCACTTTCTCATCTGGAGAAAGTCTAAAAGCCCTTTAGACTCACTTTTTTTTTTTTTAAACTCTTTGCCCCTTATCTCCCTCCTCAAATTAAGTGACACTCTTTTCACCAGCTGGGCGCCTATAGCGCTTTGCATATGATCCTATTATAAGAGGAATGATTTTGTGCTGTGACTACCTGTTTATGTCAGTCTCTGTCACTGGAAATGAGCTCCTTGAGGGTTTTGATGTTGTATATTTCTTTTGATTCCTCACCCTTAGCATGATAACTGGTTTACGGTAGATCTTTAACAAATGTTACTGATAAACTGACTGACTGAATCTTGCAAGTGGTCCTTTATCCTGCAGGGCTCCAGGAAGCTCTCAGAGTCCCTTATGAGGACTGTATTACAAGATCACTCCCTTTCAAAGCTCTACTTTGGATAGGAAATCTTCCTGCCCACTACGGTTTTATTTCACTAAATCCCTTTATCTTGTACTCAAATGGAATGACTGGAGTGGAAACAGAGTGCAGCCTATAAATAAAGGATTTGGAAGTACTGTACTTGGTCAAATTTCAAGGTAGAATGTTCTGTAGATGTTTACCTTGGTATTTTCTGTAGATATTTGCCGGTTGCCTTGATGCTGTATAGGCCTGAAGGACAGTGATATTTTGGGAGGGCCGGAATATTTCTTTTGAGGAAAAACAAATGTTTCGACTCTCTGGGACCAGATCCTGTTGGTGAAAGACAGAGGAGTTATATCGTGTAAAGCTGTATCTCATGTCTCCAGCTATAAGAGGGCTGTGGCCTGCTCAGGCTGCTATGGTTGTGACTATGGAAACTATGGAAAACATGAGAGAGATGCCAAGAAGAGGGTGTGGTAATGGGCATGAGCAAGAGAGAATAAATGGCCAAGACTATGGACTGCCTTGGGTCCCTGGAGTCCCATGGTCATATAGGCAGGGATTCAAGACCATATTGGAAGATCTGACTTCTACATTTCTTTATTTACATTGATGCAATCTCTGAAGCGCTCATAACTGGCCCCTTTCATTCATCCATTCTGCTTTAAGTTACTGTGAGGAAGGGAATACAGATGGGAGAAGCAGCATAAGTACCTAGGGCACAATCCAAGGTCTGCAGCTCTTGAGAACAAGCACTATTTAATTAAGCCAACTGTGAATTTGTGTGGGTGAAAGTAACAGCTGCTGATTCTTAGGCTATTTTTAAGTTGCAGCCAGTTGGGATTACTCTCTCTGTCTATATATGGTCCTTCATGCTAAAGGACCTCGTGGATATGGGTAGGCTGAAAACACAGACTCCTTGAAACTATATTCTCACTTCTCGGTCTTTGACAACACATCAGCAGTCTGTTCTCTGGGAAACCAGCAAGGTTAAAAGTTAAGCCGCTCATCTGACACACTTAGTAGTGACTCCTCCGTCCCTCACCCCCACCCTCCACATTGTTGCTAGGCTTTTTTGAGATTAATGGAGAGACTTATTTGTGTAGTCCCCATATACTTTCAAGCTGCTTAGTTACCACATCTTGTGCACAACATACACTCCAGGCAAACAAACTTTTAAGAGCACAGCAGATTGAAGCAGCAAGCAAGCCTAGCAGATTAAGCCCCCTGAGCCCTTGTGCTATATGAAGCAAACCAAAACACAGCTGGTGGAGTTAATTTTAGGCTTTCCGACCTTGGCAGCGTCCTATCAATTTGGGAAAAGCAGCTTTGAATAGACTCAAAAAGGACCCTGCCTCCTCCTTTTCCCCATGCAGCTGACTGGAAAACTGGCTCCATGGTTTTAGTGGGAAAAACAATTCATTACAGACAGTGGTCAACTCAATAAAGAAATGCAACATTTATTGAGCAAGTGCAAGGTTCATGCAAGAAATATTTTATGATTTTTGTCCTATAGACTAAGCCTCAAAATAATACTACAAGCAGCATCTTCTGAAAAGTTCTAAAAATCTGGTTTCTCAACAACAAAAATCAGTATCTATATCATGATGCTTCAAAATACCAAAAGTGGGTTGGCAGTGGTGAGTAGGGAAGTAGAAATTTTATCAAATTATACTGTTTATGAATATAGCAGGAATTTAAATGCCATGAGTAAATATATACTCTTCACTTCTGAATGCACAGGATCCAATTCCCTGACCACAAAAATAGATGAGGTCCCTGTAATACACACTGATATACAGCATAGACCTTTCCTTTCTGACACTGACACCATTTCTAATTTTGCTTTGATTTGTTTGATTGCCTGTATTTCCCAGTGACCTACAGGATTCACGGTAGTGGGGATTATATTGTTTTTTGCTCACAGAGGTGCACAGTAGATAATACTCATTGAATGGGTAAATGAAGGATTTGCACCTCATCAGTCCCTTAAATCTAGCATTCTTTGCACAAACCTCATCTTCAAAAGAAAGGACAGCTTGAAGGGTAGGGTATCGGGTTAGGTTTGGGATCAGCGGAAGAGTCCTTCTTCCCTTGTTAACGCGTTAAATAAGAAGCTTTGTGTTTTGATGCTTTATGACTTTTAGTGATAAATGCATTCAGAGACACCAAGCTTCATGAACCAAACTTTTATACTTCCATTCTTTTCTATTATGTCAAAATAATGTGGCCTTAAGAAGTATTTATAACCATACATTGGTTTGTCTTTAATGAAGCAAGATACAAAATTAAAATCTAAAGAGCATTGATAAGGGTCAGGTTGAGTTGCTAGCTGTGTTAAGTGGGATTGTGTCATATGCCAAAATTCATTTAGAATATATTCATCCTAACTTACTTCATCCTGGGAAAGGAGGAAAGGACATAGACGTTACTGAATTCAGATTGTATTAACTAGCTATGTGATCTTGAGCAAATTAAATACATAACCTTTCAGCATTAGTTTCCTTATCTATAAAAAGGGAAAAATAACACCTAATATCAACCTCATGGGGCAGTGTAAGTGATAAATGTAACAGAGATAAAATATATGAAAAGCTTAGTAGAGTGATTGGCCCATCAGAAATATTCGATAAATGGTAGCTATAAAAACAATCTTATATAATAAACTAATTTGATGGAATAATAACATCAATCTAGATATTATGTAACCAGAACACTCCTGCATTTTATCAGGTTACTAAGGATTTGTTGCCCAGGTATACTTTTTCTAGTATTTATTATTGTTCAGGTACCTATCCTTTCAGAGTCATTATATTTCTGAATCAGAAGAGAACAGCTACTTAAGAAGTACTGAGGCCCAGATTTAGTCACGGGGTTTGAATTCAGCATTTCTTCTCTCTGGCATTAATAGCACTTGCTTTTAGTTTTATAGGTACAAGAACATCTTTACATATAGGCAGAAAAAGCTGGCAAATGTGACGGGAAGGGAAGAAGTCTCTAGTCCAAAAAAAATCATCTTCTGTATCAGCAAATTTTAAATCCCCATCCTTAATGACACTTGTTCTAGGCCTTTTCAAAAGGAGACCTGCTATTGGTTTTCCTTTTCATTATGGAAAATTTCAAAACTAACGTAGCTATAGCACAGTATAATGACCCTCATGCACTTGTCACCTGGCTTCAACAGTTATCAGCTCATGGCCAATCTCGTTTTATCTGTACTCTGACTTCCCCCTTCTACATGAATCTGAAGTCAATCTCTGGCATATTATTTTGTCTGTAAATATTTCAGTTCATATTTCTAAAACATAAGGGTTAAAAAAAAACACATCCACAACATCATTACCACAATTAATAATCAGTCTGTAGTATCATCAAATATCCAATGTTCAAATTTTTCAGTTGTCTATGAATGACATGAACATTTGTTATTATTCTTTCTCAGATTGCTTGTTTGAGTCAGGATGCAAATACATCCACACATTACAATTGGTTAATAACGTCTCTTATGTTACTTTCAACCTCTGGTTTCTCCTTCAGTTCTATTTTCCCCTTGAAATTCATTTGTTGAAGAAATTGGGTCCTGCATAGTTTCCCCCCAGTTTAGATTTTGCTGATTGCATCCCTGTGGTGTCATTTAACATGTTCTTTATCATATTCTTCTGTTCTCTGTATTTCCTATAATTTGGTAAGTTTGACCTAGAGGCTTGATCAGATTCAGGTTCTATTTTGTTGACAAGACTTCTTCACAGGTGATGATATGTTCCTCCATCAGGGCACACATAAAGTGTGGTTATCTCTCTTGTTGTGATACTACCAGCCACTGGTGATCAATGCCCAGACTCATTAATCTATTAGGGGTTGCAAAAATGATATTCTAATAATAATTCAATCATTCCTATTTCATTTTTTTAAACCAAAATCCTTCTACAAGGAAAAAATTTCCCTCAATTATTATTTTGAAACTTGGCTTTAACTGGTGTTATTTTATCTGGGAGGGGAACATATTAACACATTGGAAGTAATTAATTTATCTGATAAAAAGGTACGATGAATCATTTTCTTTGAGGTTGTAGAAACCCTCACCTTGAGGGAAAAGGAGAATATAAATACAACTGAGGGAGAGTAGGTAAATGGTGATCAGAAACCTGAGATATCTGGGAAGAGAAGTAAAGAAAGAAGAAACACAGATGCTTAAAGGTAACACTTTGCTAAGTCTATTCTTATCTGGTATGAAAGTTCCTATTTGGCAGCCTATCTTATGGCTTCAAATACTATTTACTTACCGAGGACTCTTGCACTCATACATGTTGTTCAGATCTCTCCCCAGGCTTTGCACAGTAGTCAAAATTCTACCTGACATCACTACTTTGATGTCTAAAAAACATCTCAAAGCTAACATATCTAAAATGGAACTTCTAGTTTTACCCCCAAATAGTGACTCAGGTCTTCCCTATTTCATTAAATGGCAGCACCATCCACCAGTTGCTAAAGCAAAACAAACAAAGAAACAAAAAAAACCCCAGAGTAATCTTTGACTCCTTTCTTTCCCCAACCCCCACAATCAATTAATCACCAAGTGCTGTTGGTTTTACCTTGAGATTATTAATTTCTTTTTCCTATTATTAATGACACTACCCTAAACCAAATCACAACTGTTGAGAAACAACTGGACTATTACAATACTCTTCTGGCTTCTCACATGTCGGCCCCTCTGGTCCATTCTCCACAAGAAGGGAGAGTGATCTTTCTAAAATGTTAATCAGGGATCGTGAGCTGATATTTGTTGAAGCTGTGTGATGGATTCATTATACTAATTTCTTCCCCTTTGTATATGTTTGAAGTTTTCCAAATTAATAAGAAATAAAATGTAATTCAGATTATTTTATATTATCCTTTTATTACTTTACTTCTCTGCTGACTTTTCAATGTTTTTAGAATAAAATCCAAATGTCTTGCTTAGGCCTGTGAGCCCCAGACAGCCCTGTCTACATGTCCAACCTCATCTGATGCCACTCTTCTTGTGAGATGCTCACCCTGCCCAGGCCATCACCTGTCACTTCTAAGAGCACTTCAAGCTCTTTCTTATCTTAGAATATTTATACTTGCTATTCTGTCTGCCAGAAAACGCTCATCTCTTAGCACTTGCAAGGCTGGCTCTCAGGTCTCAGCAAAAATATCACCTCCTTAGAGAGGCCTTTCTTAACCACTCAATCTAAATTAGATCCTCTTCCTTCACCATTACGCTCTATCACAGTATCCTGTTTATTTCATATCTTACCACAAGATAATTTATAATTATCTTGTTTGCTTATATTTATATAAATATACTTATTTGTCATGACAAGAAGAAAGTAATTCAAATGAATATTTAAAGATATTTGAGAGCATACCCACTCACATTCTATTCTATTCATGTTATAATGCCAATACTATGAAAAATTGGTGGATAGAATGCAAATTTTAAGAATCTTGCTTCATAAAGATCTATAAGCAAAATAAGATTTTGATCAGGAGAGTAACTTTTTGAAATTGAAATTTTAGGAATGGAGTGGTATGAAATATAATAGATGAAGGAGAAATTGCAATTAGAAGTGTCTATTTGAACATACTCTCGCTCTAATTCTATAGATTTCACAATGTTTTTGAAGTGCTGAATAATTTTAAGTGACAGTCATTGTTTGATTTAAATGACTAACCTCTGGAATAATATTCTGTATTATTAACATGACACCTCTGTCATTTTTAGGACCAATAAATTTATCATACCACACTCCTGGTGGTATGATAAAGAACTCATCAGGTATTTTTGCAGATTCTCTCCTCTGCCAATTGTCCTGATTTAGTGTCACAGGATTCATCTAAATTGTGTTAGACCAAAAGCAAGGCTACATAAGCCAGCTTACCAAATAGGGAGCTGATAGGAGCTGTCTGCCAGTCACCTAAAGAATGCCCTAGGATTGACAGAATTTTAGAACTGGAAGATATCTTAAAGGTCATGTAATAATCAAAGGCCCTCACTGTAAAGAGAGTGAAACTGCTGCTTTAATAGGTTAACTGACATAGTCTTCCCAAACATAATTTCCTAAGCTGGTAATTCAACTTTTTCTTTTAAGAAGACCTATAAAGAATTACATAGTAAGTCAATACCATTTCAAGATCTGGAACACAGGGCTTTTATGTTATAAACCCATTATTTTCATTATATTAAGATAAATCCTCCTTTTGACTCCTTTCCAGCATCTTTTGAGCCTTTAAGTCTTCTCAAATTATTCTAGTGACCTCTGCTGTTCCTATGATAGCTTCAAGATTTTAATATTTTCTTGTTTTTAAAAATGGTTTGATATACCAATATGTCAAATTAATAGTGAATAAACTCAATAGAATACATTTCATATTGGCATCTCCTTCAAGTCTGTTAGCCCAAGGTGGGTTAATAGCTATACATAATGTAAGTTCAGATTCTTTGAAAAGCTTGTGGATTTGATGGGTGTTGTGAGTAGAGAAGATGAACATCTCTTATGTAAAATAAATGGGTAACCAAATTGATAATGCTGTGGTAGGCTGGTCATCAGTGGCAACACTGATTAAGCCCATTCATGGGGCCCAAATCTATTAAAAACCACTAGGCACTCTGATGCACAAACCATTCTAGAATCTAGAAACATCAGTTCCCCCTTATAGAGGAACCTGCATTTCACATAGTTAAAGGGCCCAGGGCAAGGCTTTATAATCTATTTAATAATGCTCCACATACCTTGAATATGTCACCACTGCACTCTTCCCAGCTGTTGATGACAGTCTAACTTGCCTGCTCAGACAGTGGTGGACCCTGTCCGTCTCCTAGTTCAGGATTTTAAAATATGCCCACAAAATGACAGGGACCTTGAAAACCCATTTAAATCCTTTCCTCTCTGCTGGCAGAAACACATCCAGACCATTCCAACCACATGAAAGTCCCTCCTGTTTTTAAGTGCTAGCAGAGAGACTCCCTAACCTTTCATCATGCTTTGCCCGGCACTGACTGACAGTGGGCAGAATTCCTGTGGCAATTCCATGCCTCACCGCAGAGCCCTGACATCCCGGAGCTGAAGCCCACTTCTTTCCCGATCGCTGAGAAGCAACTCGGCGGGCTCTGCCACAACCCACCAACCCGGTGGACAGGCCTCGATGGGCCTGGTGGCCCCAGCGGACTCGCGGGGTGTAGTCCGGGGCTGCAAAGGTGTCCAGAACGTGAGGGACCCGGGGGCCGCAGCCGGAGGGGCGGAGTGGGTGCGCTTCGCTCTCGCGAGAGTTCGCGTGGTGGAGGCCCAGGGGCCTGAAGAGGAGGCGGCGAGGGTTGCAGCACCGCGGCCGCGGCGCGGCTGTTCTCCCAGCTCGGGCGAGCGGCATTTTCCCCGCCTCCTTTTCCTTCTCCTCCCAATTGAGTGATTCAGGCCGCGCGCTTCCCACTTCCGCCCCCTCTGCCTGCCGCTGGAAGTAGCGAAGCCGAACAAGTTGCTGCGGCCGACTAGCCGGCGCCCCCCTCCTCCTCCTCCTCTCCTTTCTCTTTTCCTCTTCTTTTCCTGGCCGCCGCCACCTCCGCCGCCGTCCCCGCCAAGGCCTCGCGACCGCCGAGCCCGCAGCCCACGCCGCGGCCGACATGAGCTTCTTGTTGTGAGTAGCCAGGCCCCGCGCGCGCCGGCTTTGTTCAGGCGACCTGGGCCGCGGGCCCCCGCCCGCCTTGCCCCGCGCTGCCCGGGTCGGGCGTCCAGCCGGGGGGGTGTCCGGGAACCTGCCCCGAGCGCTTGCGCTACCCGACCGCCGCCGCCTCCCCGGCCCGCTTCGAGCACGTGTGGAGCCCTCCAGCACCCAAGGAGGCTCTTTTTCTCCGGACCCCAAGTCCCGACAAACCCCGGTGCCCGCGTCCACATTTCTCCATCACCCCAACCTCTCCCTTCGCTCTTCTCTTGGGTTTGTTTGTTTGCACGCTTGCGTGGATACCTCCCACTCTCCGGCATGACCCATATCCGGACGCGTACTCGGTCGCCTTTCTGTGTCTCGCCTGCCCATTGCTTTTTTTGGGGTCCCAAGCACGGAAGAAGAGCGCTGTGCTTCCCCCCCCCCGCGTCACTCCCAGGACCCTTTTATCGTCCCCTCTTAGGTTTTAGGAGTAGGCAGTTGGGGTGACAAGTCCTGTGACTATAACACACTTAACGTGGCTGTTTTCGGGTCAGGATCCCTTGGTGACAGCCTGGGGTCTTGGGGTCTAGAGCAGCTCCTTGCTTCCCTGTGGCATGCTTCCCTGAAGAATATGGGCTTTATCTTTTCAGACAACCACCAAATAGGGTCTGGGTCGCTTGCCCTGGCTTGATTAGGGCTACTGGGAAGTTGTTTTTGCAAATCATTGGTAAATGCCAACTTGACGTCACATTTAGTGCTGTTTGTTATTTCACTTATCATTTTTTACAGACGTGTTGGCGAGGGTGGGGGGGGGTGGGGGTTATGGGCAGAAAGATGGGATCGCCAGATTGGGGTATAAAGGCAGCAGTAAGGTCCTCTGAAAACAGGACCTTACACCCTGGGGAATTCGTCTTTTGAAAGCTTTATTGTGATTCACCTATGCTTAATCTGTGGTTTAAAAAACTAATAAAAACACGGAGATGGAAAACCCACCCCATACACTCCTTTACTGTTGTGGAGAAAATAGCATTTAAAGATTGTTTTCTGTTCTGAGTCTCTTCCTTCCCCACCTCCCATAATGTTTAGTCATCACGTTGGCACCTGAGTCCTGAGAATTGAACCCTTATTTTCACATGCTCATGTAGAATAGTCATTCTTTTTAGGGTGTTTAAGCAAAACTAAGCGATCACAGAAGGCTAACCACAGAAGGCTAACCCGGCAGGTAGATTTGTTAATATTTCTATTGGGTTGTTGGAAAAGTCATGACGCAGTTTTGCAACGAAAAACAGAAAAAATATGTCATGACTTTTCCAACAACCCAATGATACGCATAGGGAGACAGGCGGGCCTGGCTTTTGTCATCCTGCCTAACACATTTGAACTTGTGAAACCTCTTTTTTAAGCTCATCCTGGAAGTTAATTCTGAGTTTGTCAGATACGGGGTGATAGATGAGAGACTTGGGTGACCTTATGAAAGTCTTTGTTTCCTATTTTAGTTTGAATCAACATATCCAGACATCTCAGCTTGAAGCTTCCCACCTTGAGTATATTTTACATTGCTGATGTTTGAATTCTTCAAGAACTTAAAAGCTGTCTTCGAAATAGCAATGTAGATGATGTCTGTAACTACTGTTGATGGGCTTATGTCTTTTGGAACTCCGCTAAATTGGTTGAAGCAGGGAAAAACCATATTTGGCTGAAACTAGGGGATGGACAAAGTTTGGGTGGTATTTTCTGAATGCAAATACAAGAGTATTCTATTTTTAATGGCTCAATTTTAATAATTACAGAAATGCAATGGATAAATTCATCTCCTGAAGCATATTTAGCTAACAAAAATCTTAACATAACTAATGTACTCGTGTATAGCACATTAGAGGGTTTGTACTATTTGGGGTACAATTTTTCAATCAGGTCACATGTAGCAGTTAGTATATACTCAACATATTTAGCCTCATCCAAAAAGTTAATCCAACATTTTTTATTTTTATTTTTAAAAGATTTTTATTGGGGAATTAGGGGATGGGAACAGCGCTGGGGAATTGGGGGAAGGAGAACAGACAAGTTGCTGTCCTTCTGTTTTTCAGTCTAGTTATGGAGGACGTTGCTTCACTGGCCCAAGTTGGCACTATCATTGTGCTCTTCCCGGGTGAGGAAGATCAGTCGCCGGCTTCTGGACGGCTCACGGCGGCTACTGGCTACACACAGTAGCCCACTGCAGCAGTGGCTGCAGCCTATGCTGTCGCCAACGACTCATGGCAGCCCAGCTCCAGGTTGAGCTGTTGTTCAGCATCTTAGCTGTAGAGGACAGTGTCACTGGCCCTCATATGTGGGATCCGAACCGGGGCCCTCTGGCGTCCCAAGCCAGCTCTTAACCAATGCGCCACCTCGGCCGGCCCAACATTTTAGATTTTGGGGTTTTTTTTGCACTAATAGTTTAAAATCTGAAGTGACGGCCTCATAGAAATAAAATAATAAGTGAAAGAACAAGATTTTGGTTATTTGGTATAGTTTCCTGAATATTATTTCTGTATCCACAGATGAGCAGAAAAAAATAAGAGTTGCAATTTTGGAGTTAAATAACAAATATGTCCCTTCAGTTCTTGGACGCTTACTTGTAAGGCTACTATAAATGGATGGAACTGAGGAAATAAGAACAATGTGCGATAGGGTTATAAAGGTGATGACTCATAACTCTTGGGGGCTTTATGACAGAAGGAAAGAATTTTGGCTAAAAAAACATCATTCATTGTGCCAGGAACTGACGTAGGCACTGGATATCATTTGTGAACAAAATGGATAAAAATTCTTGCATTAGTGGTGCATATATTCTGGTAAGTGACCATAAACACCAAACATCAGTAAATTATGTATTGAGTCGTCGGGAAAGTCATCACATATTTTTCTATGTTTTTCAATGTAAAAATGCGTCATGACTTTCCTGATGATCCAATATTATGGCAGGTCATAAAATGCCATGGAACAAAGTAGAGTAAAGTAAAGAGGTTTTTGGATAAGGAGGTGAGGTAGATGAGGTAATTCCCAGAGGGTGTCCAGATCATCTGCAGCAGTGATAACTTTGTGTAGCTTTTGTGCAAATGCTCAGAATAAATTTGCACTGCATATGTGGATCTGACTGGGACAAAACTTTGGTTGTGCTGCATATTGGCCTGTGTGTTCCTCAAGTTAAGCTAAACTCCCAGATGGTGCATAAGGGAATTTCACAGGAACCTAATTTAACTTTGTAGACTCAAATCTAAACACGTTCTCAGCACCTGCTGTGTGCTAGGCATTGTACAAGATGAGGGACTACAGAGATGGTAGACAGTTTATGGTCATCTGTAATAGATGCGATACAGTCATGGGGGTCCAAAGGATATGGAGCAGTTTGTTCTGTTTGGGTCAGAGGAAAGCTTTTATGAAAGACGCGATGGATATTTAATGGAAGGTATAACAAGAATTCTCTAAAAGGGGAAGGAGAAACAGGAGATTTCAGAGAGAGGAAACTGCATGGAGGCATGAAATTGCCTCTGAATTGTCCATTTTCAGGTTTGCCCAAGAGGCTGTAGAATTTTGAAGTTAGATGGGATCTAGTAACAGAGCTTACTCACCTTTTATGCTAAAATGGCAAAATCACCAACTTCAGGTTACTGGCTTAATTATCGTCCTGGGTAGAATTGGAACACAATTAAGGTTTTTCCTCTCCTGACATTTTACAAATACAAAATTCAGGAAAATTTAGGATCAGAGTGAGTTCTTAACAGTCATTCAAAAGGTGGGTTGAGTGTTCTTTGTGTTTCTAGCACTTTTAAATTACAAGTCTCTTCTGGCTGATCGAATCCCACAGAAACATTTGACTTGGAAAAGACCATGGTATAATTTCCTAATGTAAGGCTACTTGGTTGGAACAGACTTAAAACAAATATAGTTAACTTTAAAATGGAAGTCTGTAGGAGAGGTTTAGGGATGTGAATGAATATAAACCAAGTATTCTTCTGTATAGGCTGAGAAAGAAAGGAAGAGAAGAAGGAAATAGTTATTGAGCATTATGCTGGATAACTTCCATTTGTCTTTTCAAAAGAATAACAATTTAGGAAAGGAGACCCAGGGTTTTAGCTGTGTTTAACGTGTCTGTCTCTGGCGGTCTGTCTCCCTCCTCTACCTCTCTTATCTCTCCCTCCTCCTTCTCCCCACTACCTTTTCCCAGCATGTTTTAACTGATTTTAGTGCTTTAGTATGTTTACCTATAAAAGAAAAAGGAGATGATGATGATGATGATGATGATAATAACAGCTGGCTAAATGCTATGTGCCAGGCATTAAGTGCTTTAAATCATGAACTCAGTTCAATAGCTACCAGGAAACCTCATTTTACAGATGAAGACACTGGCAAAGTGGTTAAATAACTTGCTCAAAATTATGTAGCCAATCAGTGGTATAGCTGGCATTGTAGATCCAGAGATCTTGCCTTATACTGCCTTATCAATAATTGATAAAATTATATGAAAAGGTAGCATTTAGATAGGTCTTGTTTTTTTTTTAAGATTTTATTGGGGAATTGTGGGGAGGGGAACAGCATTGGGGAATTGGGGAAGGGGAACAGACAAGTTGCTGTCCTTTTGTTCTTCAGTCTAGTTGTGGAGGACATCGCTTCACTGGCCCATGTTGGTATTCTCTGAGCTGAGAATACCTCTGATATACGCTGAGGCAATCGCTTGCCAGCCATTGGATGGCCGCTCACGGCAGCTCATGAAAGCTCAAGCCAGCTGCTGGCCAGCCCACTGCAGCCTATGCCATCGCTGGGGACTCATGGCAGCTCAGCTCCAGGTCGAGCTGTTGTTCACCATCTTAGCTGTAGAGGGCGCAGCATCATTGGCCCTCATGTGGGATACGAACTGGGGCCCTGCTGCTCAGAGCTGGCGTCCCAAGCCAACTTTTAACCAGTGTGCCACTTGGCCGGCCCATCTTCTTAATCTTTTCAGTCGCATTTTTGTTTGTGTGTATTTCAAAATATACAAATGGATCCCTACTGTATATCAGGTTTTTCATTTGTAAATTTTTTGTCAATAGATATACTTCTGCAACATTTTAAATGGCTGTTGACCCAGCGTTATCTTAACAGTTTTGTTATCTGACAACCTGCGTTAATATGTTAGGCTTTGGTGGGGGAAAGGGGGTGAAAGTAAGTACTTTTTTATAGTTTGCAGAACTATAGTTTTGGGAACTGCAGATACTTGGTTGGCCTTAGTTTACTTTTCCCATCTGATAGAGGATTACTTTTGTTTTACATTACTGAGTGCAAAATAATTGCTATGTGATTACTTTTATCATTATTGACTTTTTTTTCCTTGATGTAGTTGCAAAGTTTTTGTACCTTTGGAGTTTCTGATACATGAAAGCATATGTATATATAGTACTTCAGTTGTATATTTGATTAGGAGTATTGAGGCAGAATAGCTATGTGTTACTTCTTGAAAAATATGAAAAAAATAACACCTGTTAGAAATGTTAAATTACATCCTGTAAGAACTTTTTAAACCTCTTCTTCCAACATTTTCATTTTTTTTTATTGAGATGTAATTGGCATAGCAATATATTAGTTTCAGGTGTATAGCTTCCATTTTTGTTTTTTGTATCAATTAACTAACTTAAGGCCATCTTTTACAGCATATTTGATTAAATTATAACTGTAGCTGTCAAACCTACCTGTTCTGTTGCAGAAGTGATTTTCAAATTTTATTTTGAAACATTTTCAAATTTTTAGAAAGTCGCAATGAATAGCACAAAGAACTCCTACATATTCCTTATCCAGAGACCCCATGTAGTTTCATCAGTTGCTGCAATAATGTCATCCTCAGGGAAAGGATTCAGTCATGAATCATGTGTTACATGTAACCAGTTTTGTGTTTGCAGCCTTCTTCAAATTGAAATATTTCCTCCCTTTTTCCTTGACTTTCAGGACCTTTACATTTTTGAGGATTACAGGCCAGTTTGTAGAATATCCCTCAGTTTGAGTTTGTCTGATGTTTCCTTGTGGATAGACCTGATTAAGTATTTGGGCAGAAATATCTATCCCAGAAGTGATGCCTGTTTTTCTTATAGCATCTTATAAGGTATCTGATCTTAAAGGATCTAGCAAGATTCTCTAGTCTAAAGTTATACCCTTTTCCTCTTTGTAATTAATATTGGGTTGTCGGAAAAGTCATGACGTATTTTTTTCTATGTTTTTCATTGCAAAAATGCGTCATGACTTTACTGACAACCCAATATTTTGTGGGAAGGTATTTTAAGGCTATGTTACTATCCCATTTCTCATTCCATTTTTACCCACTAGTTTTATTGTCCATGGTGTTTCTTGTCTGAATTATTACTACGATGGTTGCCAATGTTCTAAATCTATCATTGCTTTCACATTTATTTGACATTTTTGTTGCATGGAAGAACTTACTCTTCTTCCCATTTATTTGTTTATTTTTTTTATAACAGTGGGGGCACATGGATTCCTATTTTATTTAATGAGTTATAATCTGTAACTACCATTATTTATTATGGTGCTCAAATTTTCTCAGTTTTGGCTGGTGGGAGCCCTGTCTAGCTTCTGTGTCCCTTTGACTTGTTCCTGTCTTTCTCTGAGTACTCCTTACTGATAGAACAGCATGTTCCTGGTTTACCTTGTATTTTCTCTGCCCCAACCCTGGAACTGGCCATTTCTCTAAGTGCTTTGGTTCTGTTCAGTGGCGAATAGTATTTGGAAACCAGAATTTAGGTGATAGGCATGCTCATTTCTACAGATGTGTTACTGCTTCCAGGCCCTTCTCATTGGACAGTTGGACAGTGCTAGGAAATACATACATACATACATACATATATATATATATATATATATATATATATATATATATATTATCTATTTGTATATATTGAATGAGTTTACACCAATATCTGCAATTCTGAGCCAGTAGCACATGGATCATTCTAATCTTCCTTTACATATTTTTTACTTCCTTCTTTGAAGTGAGAAACCTGGCTCCTATTACCCTTGATATACTTATTTACCCAAACCTCTGTATATAACCATTTTCCTAACCCTATCTGGCTACCCGCCTTGTGGCTGAAGAACAGCAACTGTTACTGTCCACCTGAGCATGTGTGGGCCTGCTGCAGCCGTATTAAGAGTGAAACAGCCCCGCGACTCCCACTGTGTATGGTATGAGTGTGACAGCAATCTAATTTTTTTCCTATGAATCCTGTGTTTAGGACCAATACCTCAGAGATATTGGGAGCATTAGAGATACTGAATGTAAACGGGCTAGCTCAATAAATTGTAAGTATGTGCAGCAGTGATATCTAGTTCATTATCGATATCTTAATAGTGTGATGATTGTTAATAGCTATTTTATATAAACATATCAATCATTTCTGATTACTGAAATCATAGCCATTTTCTGGGTTTATTACCACACGTATCAGTGCTACTTTGAATTTCCAAGGAGTTTGAAGCAAAAAAACAAAAAACCCAAAAAAAAAAACAAAACAAAAAAAATCAGGTTTGAAGGTAAGCAAATATTATTTGTGTTATAGTCTAAGTCCCTCATAGGCAAGTAGCCTTATTATTATTATTATTATTATTATTTATTTTAATGAGAGGTTGAATTTTCCTTTATTGCTACTATTATTTTCTCTTTCTGCCTAAGTCCTTTTTTTGTTCTCAAATTAAAGTTTGATGAGAATAGTTCAGTATCCGTAGTATTGGGTATTAAAAAGAATCTGTTTTGTGTGTTTCTTTGTAGAAATAGATAATGATATAACTTAAATACTTTCTTAGTATTCAGTATAAACATGGAATAATTAAGTAGGAGCAGTAGGGATAAAAGTCTTTACTGGCCACTTTTCTGGTATCTCAGTGCTCAGATCATGTTCCAGACAGATGAGCCCAGCATGACCTTTGTGCTCGAGAAAATCCGCTTGTTTGCTAGTTTTAGATTTAACTACTGAAATAGCTCTTTGTTTAAGAACTCCCTGTGGGTATATTTTTACTCCCATGTGCCTGATTCCATTCTCCATAACCCTTCCCCACACCAAGCCAAATATTCAACTGACTCTCTTATTTTTAACGCTTAAAAATTGCACTTTTGAGTCAGTGAAGAACAAACCGATTTGTCAAAACTGAACTCTCTTAACCAGAGCACAGCGTTGCTCTGAGGACTGATGCTGCGTCTCCAACCCCTTGTTAAGGACTCCCACGGGGGGTTTATCAGTCAGACTCTTCAACCCAAAGGACTGATTAGTCCTTTGTCAACTTAGTCAGTTTTTAATTTGGGAAATGGCAAGTTATCAAGAATCGAAATATCCCCCCCCCCAATTATAATTGTAGCCAAACTATACCAAAAAGTATAATTCTAATGGCTAGACATTGGGAACAAAATGTGCCTCAATTGAACTGTATTGATTTTAGCTTTATCTCAAGTGAGAACATATTTGTAAGGTATTGGAACTGTATTGTCTTGTGATAACTATAGGTTCTAGAGCTATTATTGTTGTTATTGTTATTATTATTATTATTATTGTTATTATTATGTCATTCAACATTTAGGGAAAAGTACCACTGTCGTATTACATAGCACCATTGGGAAGAAAGGCTCTTCTTGGCCCACTGGTGACAGAAGGCCAGCCCCAGGACTGAGGAGATCAATATCTGTACATAACTATAACTCTTGAGAAGTCTGCTTTAGACTCTGAAAGGGTGGAGCTTGGGCATCTCCTACAAGCATGTTAGAAGTGCAAGATTTCAGGCCCCAATCCTTGTATTAGAATTCATTTTAATAAGATCCCTGTGTGAAAACACCTTTAAGTTTGAGAAGCTTTAGATAATGGTAAGTGGATGGATACCTGTATATTGGGTTTTAAATGATTCCAAGTAAAGAAGAAAAATCCTTGGAATTCAATATATCACTACGTCATCCGCAGGAGACTGTAGGGCTCTGACAAAGATTCTTTGCTTGACCAAACTTTAGTCAGGCTCTTGAACCTTCTTCTCGGCCCATCTGTGCACTTCTTTGTCAAGTCTAGTTTTAGCAAGAAACTTGCTAATCAGTATAACCAGACCCCACCCTCTCCTGATACCTGATCAGCTTCTCCCTGTCCCCTCAGTGATTGATATCTGATCACCCTGGCCTGTGTTCAGCCAGAATCCTGTTATCCTGTTAGATCAGTTTAGCCAAAACCCCTCTTATCCCCAATGTTTCCTCTTAGTCATTTTTAAATTCCCACTTGCCCATGCTGCATTTGGAGTTGAACCCAGTCTCTCTCCCCGACACTGTAAAATCCCATTGCAGCGGCCCCTATACCTATCTCACTGTTCAGAATAAAGCCTAGCTTACCATCTTTAACAGGTGTCAGTGAATATGTTTTCTCTTTAACAGCCCTCAAGGAGGTTAAGTTACCTGATTGTCTTTGCGTACTTGTAATTATTTATAATTATTATTTAAGGTGTTTAGCCCTTTTCACAGGGCTTGTTCACTATTGTATTTCCCAGCATGTTAGTACATCACTTGGCAATTATGTCCCCTATCTCTCTCTCCCTCCCTCCCTCCCCCTCTCTCTCTCTCTCTCTCTCTCTCTGTCATATAGATATAGATAGACACACACACACACACACACACACACACACACACATACATACATATACATACACCGGGGGTGCCCAAAAAAATGTATACAAGTGGACACTTTGGTCAGTGTTGCTCAAGCAGTAGTTCACCGTAATCAGAAGTGTCTGGACGCTGATGGTAACCACTTTGAGCACCTCTTGTAATTGCAGAAGTCAATCGTGACTTGTATTCATCTTTTGTTATTGGTATATATTAAGTATTACAATTTTAATACAATTTTCCTTTCTTAAAATGTGTATACATTTTTTTGGCACCCTCTCTATTTTGTTTTATTTTCTATATACTCATTACTCTTTTATCCTTAAACACTCACCCAGTTAAACTTTGAATACATTCAGATTTTTTTACTTTATCTTCTTGAATAAGTGTCTGTTGGAGCTTTCTGACCTGCTCCAGTCTGTATTGGTTGATGTTATCTAGTCTGGCTGCATAGCTGTTATTTTTGGAATCTCCCTTCAACTTTTCTGTGGAATCCCTTTGCATGGCTCTTGGTTTGGATTTTCTGTTTTGTGAATTTCATGTCCTCTTTTGGCTTACTCTCTTATTTTGGTGGGGACAGATTCTCTAAACAATTCATAGATACACTATGTGGAGTGTATTTTGAGACTCTGTATTTAGAAATATATTCTGTCTTCATACTTGATTGTTATTGTGTCAGAGTCTAGAGTTTTAGGTTGTAAATAATTTCCCATAGAATTCTAATTTTAATTTATAAGGCATCTAAGCTCCAGTTGTTGAGAAGTCCCAGTGCCTTTATGATTCCTAATTCTTTGAATGAAACTTGTTTTTTTTCCTTTTGGACTATTATAGGGTCTTCTCTTTGTATTATTCTGGAATTTAATAATGGCGTCTTTTGGTGTGGATTTATTTTCATCAACTGAGTTGTAGATCTCTCATTCTAAAAAGGCATTTTTTTTTTTTAAGATTTTGGGAATTGGGGGAGGGGAGCAGCGTTGGGAAATCGAGGAAGGGGATTTTTTGTTCTTCAGTCTAGTTGTGGAGGACGTCGCTTCACTGGTCCATGTTGGCATTATCATTGCGCTCTTCCCGAATGAGGCAGATCGGTCGCCGGCCTCTGGACGGCCGCACATGGCGGCTCTTGGCAGGTCACACCGGCTGCTGCCCGCTCACACTGGCTGCTGGCCACTCACGTAGCCTATGGCAGCCCACTGCAGCAGGGGCTGCAGCCTGCACCGTCGCTGGTGACTCACAGCAGCCCAGCTCCGGGTCGAGCCATTGTTCACCATCTTAGCTGTAGAGTGCAGTGTCACTGGCCCTCATGTGGGAAACGAACCAGGGCCCTGCTGCTTAGAGCTGGCTTCCCAAGCCAGCTCTTAACCAATGTGCCACTCGGCCGGCCCTAAAAAGGCACTTTTAATTCTGGAGAAATTTCTTTATTTATTTCCTTGATAAAGTATTTTCTTAATAAAATATTTTCTTGTCTTTTTGTCATATCTTTCCAGAATTCCTATTAAATGGACATTACACTTTACATAGACTGGTCCTTGATTTTCTTTTCTTTCCCATCTCTTTGTTTTTTATGGAGAGATTACTTTTGTTTTATTTCTATTCTTTCTATTATAATTTTCATTTATGCTGCTCTTTTTAAAAAAAATTTCAAGAGTCCTGTTTATTTTCTCTTTCTTTTTTTTTTGAGTGTATATTGTGTCCTGTTCTTATTTCATGAAGCAATATTTCCTATTACTGGAAATATTAATATTGTCTTTTGGAGGGGTGGCATTTTCATTCTTCTGCAATAAAATCTTTTAAAAAAATTAAAAAAAATAATAAACCAATTAGCTGTATTTGAAATTAGATGTAAAGGAGAAAATGATTAACTTTTATATTCATGTTTCCCGTGTTTCCAGTATCTTCCTCCAATTTCAGTAAATGAAAGAAACAAAGGCTTTTCCCATTTCCCGGGGCACTTTATCAGTTTTTATAGATGTCAACATGGGCTTTTTTATTTTCTTAATAATATTAATTTAATTGAATTTCTTATAAATGCTATGGTTTTCAACTTTAATGTAAATTATGCCACAAATATGATCAATGCTTTTGTTAGAGTCACTATTTAATAGAAAAAGAATAAACAATAGAATATAAACTATAGATTTTTTTCATTGAATAAAGGACCTGTCCTTACTCATCCTAAGTGTCTGTGTAGTTTTATCCAAAAGAGTACATCTATAGGATTAGAAAAGAAATGTGGTGCTCATAGAAGAGTTCAGAAAAATGATTGTTGCCATAATAGCCTGAGAGAAAGGATACAGATTAGGACAGGAGTTCTCTTAGCTGGGTTTATGAACAGGTTTTAGCACCTCCCTGAATTCCTGCATGCAAAATATTATGTCTCTTGAGAGGAGGTTCATATGTCTTTCAGATTATCAGAGGCTCAAAACAGATTAAGACCTAGAGGCAAAAAGGTCAGTAAAGAAAAAACATATAAATGTTTAAGAACATCATGGGAGCTATTTCCATATTATGTAGGTCAGAGGTAAATCTTAGTAGGTTCAAGTTCATTGCTTTATTTTTATTTTTATTTTGTTGGAAGTATAATTTACAAACAGTGAAATGCTCAGATCTTAAATATGAGTTCACTTAGCCTAGACAAATGTATACGGGTATACACTCCTGTAAACCACATTTCCTTCCAAGACCCAGAACAGCATCACCCCAGTAAGTACTTTAACTTTTTAAAGTAAAACCAAAGGTCATTCTTTGTGGGTCTTACATAAAAGGACACACTTCTGCTTCACATAGTTTTAGAGATTCCATTAGCTAAATGAGTAGCTTGGCTTTTATGGAGGAGGAACAGCCTACTATAGCCTACTGTGTACTTGCTGCTAATTTTTACCCATTGTACAATACAATTATGATCCTTTAAGGTGAGCAAAACACTGGAATAACAATTAGTACCTCAACTCCTAGGTCCTCAATTCTTATTTGTTAATCCTGTTCCTCACCTATCTGCAGTGATGAATCAACATCTGATATAATATAGTGAGTGAAAGAGCTTTAACAAACTTTCCTAAAGATAGTAGTTCAAGGAATGGCGACTTTAAGAAAGATCAACAATTATCAATTAGTTATTGTATTACAAAGTAGCTTCTGAAAAAATGCCCACACGAATAAGACATATCATGTCTATTCCTAAATTGCACCTGGTGAGAGGGGAAACAGACAAGTTAACACACAATTCTCACAGTTTGGTACATACAGTAAATAGAAGACAGAGTACAGCAGTACCTGGAAGAAAACACAGTTAAATCTTTAGGGGATGATCGAGAGCAATTTCTCTGAGATGGTACCTAAATAGCTTTTTGTGTGTAGATGATTGAGAGGATCAGCTATAACAAGCGATAACTTCTGATTTTTCACTTGTCAGTACTATTTTTTTTTTTAAAGATTTTTTTTTATTGGGGAATTGGGGGATGGGAACAGCACTGGGGAATTGGGGGAAGGGGAACAGACAAGTTGCTGTCGCCTTGTTCTTCAGTCTAGTTGTGGAGGACATTGCTTCACTGGCCCAAGTTGGCACCATCATTGCACTCTTCCCGGGCGAGGCAGATCAGTTGCCGGCTTCTGGCCGGCCGCTCACTGCGGCTCCTGGCCGGCCACTCACTGCGGCTCCTGGCCGCTCACGCTGGCTGCTGGCTACACACAGTAGCCCATGGCAACCCACTGCCACAGGGGCCGCAGCTTACGCCAACGCTGACGACTCATGGCAGCCCAGCTCCAGGTTGAGCTGTTGTTCAGCATCTTAGCTGTGGAGGGCAGTGTCACTGGCCCTCATATGTGGTATCCGAACCGGGGCCCTCTGGCGTCCCAAGCCAGTTCTTAACCATCGCGCCACTCGGCCGGCCCTCTTGTCAGTACTTTTAAAGAGCCTTTAAGTGGGTAGAGACTATTCCAGGTCTGGGGGGCCCTCTTTGAGAAAATGAATACAAAATTAGTTAGCAAATAAATATTTAGAATGAGAAAAAAAAATCACAATTTACCAATTTAGTAAAGCATACAAATTCAATGACCAGCACAAAAATAGAGAAAAAAAATAACATTTTTATTAGTTAACTGCCTGATATCCCTTAATACTTTCTTACTTACATTTTTTTTTCTTTTTTTTTTTTTAGCTGAGCCATCCTGCCACCCGTTGGCAGCTCAGCGGCAGCTCAGCTCAGGCCGTGAATCGAACCGGCGACCCTGTTAATTACATTTTTTTATTACATATTTTTTGACAACTTATATCAACATTTGTAAAATAGGGTTACTATTTTCTATAAAGAGAATAGAAAGAGTATTCTTTCCTCTAACATGGCTGATCAAAATGTGCATTATTATTCAGAGCTTAGAAAAGTTTCAGGTTCACAACGCATCATTTTATTGGTAATATCATGTAATATTTTAAGATTGTTGTTAGATTAGGGGAATCTCTAATTAATAAGTCCCATATATGAAGTACAGTGTTCTTAACAGCTGTGCCAGTACTGTATGGAGCACGTATCTAGATGACTCTGGTCCTGCACATTAGTGTAAATGGTACCAGATAAGGCAGTGCTTGGGTGGTCGGGATATTCTTGGAAGTCATTCCTGTATCTAGACTAGCAATAATCTAATCGCATATGGAAGTGATTGTGAACTATATATACTTAGGAAATGTAAACTAAATGTGTCCCCTACTCTACTTCCCTTTAGCCAAATACCCAGAATACCACAGTAACCAAGGAGAAAGCGTGATGGAGGGGGAGTTAGAGACAGCAGTCTTAATCAATTGTAGTTAGCGTAGTTTTGCAATTTTTGTGAAAACGTGAGCATGGGAACACATTGTTAGGACTCCTTCTAGTGTCTTGGAAGGGACTCTGCCATTGAGGATCTCTGAAGTTTAAAATGTGTTATGGTCAATCCAATTGTACAGTCTTGTGCTCTAATTTTATGCTTGGAAGATTCCATTTGTTTAGTTGTACTACTGAACTGTTAGTTTAAACATAGTATGTATACTAACATGCATGTTATAGTATGTACTGTGGTACTTGTATCTACCATAACTGGGCCTATTTGTATGAGCTGAGGATACAGATTTAGCAAATGTTGATAAAACATTTGCTTTACCTTACCATTTTTGACCTGGAGTCCTTTATCAGTATAGCTCAACAAACACTGAAGGTCTGTTCTGATCTAGGCCTTCAACTAGGTTCAGGAGATACAGTGATGACTTAGAAACGGTCCTTGCCCGTGAGAGACGCATGGTGCATGTAAAATAGAAACACGTGATAGTGTCCTGAATGAGCACAGAGAAGGCATCTTTAACCCAGCTTAGGGTATCAGGGAAGCTTCCTGAGGAAAATGATTCCTGAATTAATTCTCTAGGGATGATGAGACATCCAGTGAAAAAAGAACGTTCAGTTAAAGGTGTATGAGGAAAGGAGGGGTAGTCTCCATCGGATTTTAACTTTGTGGTTTCTTTTTTCCTAGTCTGGTTTGCTTTATTATAAGAATTTAATTTCAAAGCATTTAGACCACAAAACTGCTATGTCACTGATGGCGTTGAATGCCTACTGCGTTACTGCTTCATATTTGCAGGCAAATGATGACTGTAGGAATTGTAGGCGAATCTTTGCCCTAGTGTGAGATCTGTATCTGATGTAAAGATTGTTCCATTACTGGCCAGGCTGCAGACTTGATCTTTCATTGCTCCTTTTATAATGGGCTGCTGTTTGGGATTAAATGCCAAGAGAAATTCTGCTCTTTTCACCTTGAGGGGGGGGGGAAGTAATCTTATTACAACAAGGAAGTGCGTATTAATTTTTAAAGTATGGTTCAATTACTTTAAACTATGAGAGGAAACTGCAACGTACTTAGTTAAAAATATAAAAGCTACCTCCTCTCTTTCTCTCCCTTCCCATAATGAGTAGGATTGCTTAGAATTGCTGAAATGTCTTGCTTTGAATGACCTGTTTTTTAGCCAAGGCTTAAGTAGGGCAGGTCTGTAAAGGACCTGAGATTGAAAATGAAATTTTGGTGTCATGTTTAGGATATATCCCAATTCATCTGTTAATTCTCTTACTGCAGTTAAAATCTCTTAGATTTGTTGCACCGAAGTAAGATGATGGATCAGTTCCTTCCTTTGATATTGAGAACAAACATTGCTTGAAATAAGAACAAGATTTTTGTCCTCTTTCATTTCATTATTTAAGATACTAAACACTTATTAGATATCTGTTGTGTCTCTGGTTCTGTGTTAGATACTGTGGCTTAAGGGTAAATAAGACATAATCCATATTCTTGAGTAACTCACAATCGAGAGAGAGAGAGAGAGAGAGAGAGAGAGAGAGAGAGAGAGAGAAATGGAAACAAATAAGCATGAGTTTTAAGCTGACCCGTTATGGATTAGTAGAAGTATGGCAGGAGGATTGCTATGGTCTGAATGTGGACCCCCAAATTCATATGTTGAAATCCTAATGCCGAATGTAATGGTATTAGGAGGTGGAACCTTTGGGGAGTGATTAGGTCATGAGGGCTCTACTCTCATGATTGGGGTTAGTGCCCTTATAAAAAAAGACCCCACAGAGTTTCTTAGCCCCTTCCATCATATGAGGATGCAGTGAGACGTGGGCAGTTGGCAACCTGGAAGAGGACCTTCATTAGTACCCAACAACGCTGGCACCCTGATCGTGGATTTCCAGCCCCCAAACTGTGAGAAATAAATTTCTGTTGTTTATAAGCCACCCAGTTCTGCTATTTTTGTTATAGCAACCTGAATGGACTAAGACAGGGAGAAAGTGAGGATTGGTGTTTTATTTATACCTATGTGCTTGTAAAAGTGCTTACATGTATAGCCATTCATTCATATATTGCACATTTGTTGTGACATCTACTTAAAAACTAAGCTACTTTAAATTCATTTAATTGCTGTACTGGTCCTGCAAAATTGGCGATATCTCCAATTTTTTAATTGTAAACTTAAGTTGTATAATTTGTCTAAGATTTCACAGCTAGTTAGTAAGTTACAGAGACAGGATCTGAAGCTGGGTCTTCATGACAAATCCTGTGCCCTTTACTATATGCCAGCCATCATATTAAGCAGTGGAATTACAAAACTGAAGAGGACACAGCCTCTCATTTTAACGTGCTATCTAAAAGAGAACAAACATAAAAATATAATGTCATAGGTACTTTAAACTATAATGAAAAACAAGAGAGGACGGACAGTTTTTCATGGAAGGTTAGGAAAATTTTTTTATAAAAGAAGTGATGATTAAGCTCCCTACATATTTCTTGGTTGAAATACCAGTATTTTTGAAATTACTGCCAATTTAGTTGCTAAGTTCATGCTCATTCTGAGCGTTGCATACGAGTATGCAAGTTTTGGCTACCTTCTTTTAATAGTCCACACATTATATAGGATTGTGAAAATGGAGTTACTGCTGTTGCATGGAAATCACCCAGAAATTCGACTGTGAGTACTTCCTAAAACCTCAGAGGTTTCAATACCCATTTACTGACTGGAATAATGAATTTAGTGCTGGGCAAAGGAAACTGCAGCCTGTATACGACTCAAAAGCTCAGAGGGTGATTGGAGATGAGTGATTAAACTTTAGTGTCTTCATTTACAGCTAAGATAATGCCTCAGATAACTTCACAGATGTAGAAACTAATTGGCCTTTGCATGTGAGGTGCTTTATTATTTTCTAAGGATTAGATTATAAAATTTTATGGGGTATTAAATAAGCAGTGAATTGACCAACCCTCTACCTGTTGTTGTATGAAGTCACTGAGTTACACTTTATAAAATTGAATTGTTATGAATATACTGTAAATTAAGAGGCAACCCAGTTAGCAGTTTGATGTATTAGAGCAGTATTTCCTAGTATGTGTTAAAGTGCAAGATGTTAAAATGTGGAAGAAAAGTTTCCATGACTAAAGATGTTTGAGAAACAAATCCTAGGCTGAACCATAAACAATTTTCTTTACTATGGGACTTCTCATAGCTGATAAAATACTCCCTTTAATAATCTCCTAGTGCATCTTTCAGCAGTGAGGATACTAAGATGATGAGTTACCCTTCAGTCTGATCTTTCCTCTGAGCTTGAGACTTGTATATACAACTGCCTACCTAACATAACCATTTGAATGTCTGATAGGCGCCTTAATTTAATATATTCGAAACCTATCTCCCCAAGCCTAGCTCAATAAAGGGCCCATTTTCTATCTACTTGAGACTACAAACCTAGGAGTCATCCTTGATTCTGTCTGCTTCACCACTCTCTACAAATCATGAAATCCTATAGTGAGTCCTGCTGGTACTACGTACAAATAATATTGGAATCTGTCTTCATCTTTTCGTCCCCACTAGCCCAAGCCATCATTCTCTCTCTTCTTTGTAGTAGTTTCCTAACTGGCTTCTCTGTTTCCTCTGTTGCCATCCTCCTCGTCCATTCTCTGCATGGCAACTAGCATGATCTTTTTAAAAAACATTAAATCAAATCATGTTACTACTTTTGGTTTTTAAAAAAATTTCCAGTGGCTTCCCATTTATACTATGATAATCTAAATTCCATACTTTGGCCTCTAAAATCTTAGCTAGTGTGGTTTTACCAGCCTTTCTGATTTCTTCTTATACCACTGCTGCCATCATTCATGATGCACTAGTCACAGTTACCTTTTTACCCCATTCCTAAAAAACTTGCTTTTGTAGTAGTTAATCCTGTAAGCCTGGAATACTCTTCCCTCCTCTCCAGATCTTCATGTGGCTGACTCCTCCTTCCTGGTTTTCTGGCCTTGAGGAGGCCTTCACTAACCACCTAATCTGATGTAGTGCCTTGTCACATCACATTATTTGTCACATTGTATTCTGTTATTTTCATCATAGCACTTAGCACCACTCAATAGTTTTTTGTTGGTTTATTTTTTCTTCTGCCTTCTCTCTCCACCACAAGAGTAGGGATCTTATATTTCTTGTTCAGTGCTTTGAACTGCCCCAGGCTAGAACAGTGCTACTTTGAACATAGTAGGTGGTCAGACTATGCTAGTTGGATGAAGGAATATAAGCGTGAGTAAATGGATGAAAGAAACTGATTATCAAGGTGATAAGGAACATTATTAGGTTACTTTTTTTTTTTTTTAAAGATTTTATTGGGGAATTGGGGAAGGGGAACAGCCAAGTTGTTGTCCTTCAACCTTAGTTGTGGAGGGCACAGCTAGCTCAGCTCCAAGTCCAGCCGCTATCCAGACGCCTGTCGGCAGCTCATGGCAGCTCAGCTCAAGGTGCTGTGTTCAGTCTTAGTTGTGGGTGGGAATAGCCCATCATTCCATGTGGGAGTCGAACTAGCAACCTTGTTGTTAGGAGCACATGCTGTAACCACTGAGCTATTCTTTCACCTGTTGGCAGCTCAGCGACAGTTCAGCTCGGGCTCAGCTCACTGGCCCATGTGGGAATCGAACTGGCGACCGTTGCTCAGAGCTCACGCTCTTAACCAACTGAGCCACTCAGCTGGCCCAATGTACAGGTTTTTGTTTGGACATGTTTTTCAATTTTCTTGGAAATATGCCCCTCTCCCTGAACCCCTGGCAAGCACTGATCATTTTACTATTTCTTTAATTTTTCCAGAATGTCATGTATTTGAAATCATATACTATATAGCCTTTTCATACTGGCTTTTTTCACTTAACAGTATTCAATTCAGGCTTTGTTTTTGTTTTGTTTTGTGGCACGATAGCTCATTTCTTTTTGTCACTGAACTTAATATTCCATTATAGAATGTACCACAATTTATTTTCCATTGAAAGCCATTTTGGTTGCTTCCAGTTTTGGTGATTATGATTAAAGTTGCTATAAACATTCACAGGCAGGTGTTTTTTTTTTTTGTGGACATAGGTTTTCAAATCAATTGGGTAAATACCTAGGAGTAAGATTGCTGGATGATATGGAAAGATTGCTTTTAGCTTTGTAACAAACTGCCAGACTATTTTTCGTATGGCTGTGCAATTTTGCATTTTGCGTTTCTGTTAGCAATGAATGTTGCTCTGCATTCTCATCAGCATTTGGTATTGTCAATTTCATGGACTGTAGCCATTTTAATATTTCTGTAGTGGTATCTTATTGTTTTAATTTGCAGTTCCCTGATGACAAATGATGTTGAACATCTTTTCATATGTTTATTTGCCACCTGTATGTCTTCTTTGGTGGAGTTTATTTATATCTTTTTCCCATTTCTTTATTGGGTTGTTTTCTTATTGTTGAATTCTTAAGAATTTTTCTATATATATTGGATGTAAGTTCTTTATCAGATATATGGTTTGCAAAGATTTCCTCCCCAGCCTGTGGCTTATAGTTTCTTTCACAGAGTAGAGTATCAAATTTTAATAAATTACCTATAGAGGGATCCCCCTCCATTCCACACCCCAAAGCTCTGAGCCTTATCCTAATGTTAAATACCTGCTCCCACTTGCCTACTTCTCAGAAAAAAGTCAGCAGAGTGGGGTATTGGGATCCACTTGCGCAAAGACTCTGAATCAAGTTCCCATGATTCCTTCCCCCCTAAAGATTCTGAGCTTGGAACACAGTGGAATCATTGTTACCTTCATTTCCTCTATTGGGTATTTTCTAGGCTAGGTTTTTTTCAGACTTCCCTGTCAACTTTTTAATCTTAAGAGAATTCTTCAATTTCTGATCTGCTAGTAGCCTTCTTTCTTGCTTTCCAGCAATGTTAAGGATTTTTTTGCTCTCCTGTCATTAACAATAACAGCAACAGCACCCCCAGTAATAATAATTTAAAGAGAATGTTAGGCAGAAATAAGTAGACATGTTTGCTCAGATTGCTAGCTTTCTTGAATCAAGATTGTTTTTTTGGAACTCACAGCTTTTAACTTTATTACTTCTAAAACACATTCTACTTGATTTTGATAATTCTAACACTTTTTGCTGGTACATATCTGTCTTTCTAAAAGCATAAATGTGTTTGACAACTTTTGGGAGGACATTGCTCTCTGGTGGCTTTTTATTTTTCCTTAACGGCAGTACTAAGTATTCATCTAAATTAGAAGAGGTGTGAGGAGAAGAAATAGAATTAGGCAGTTTGAAGATTATTTTTAAAATGTGCCTACTTATAACTCTCTTGGTATAAATTAGCCTTATGTTGTTTCATAAATGACTTGATTAAACTGTGGTGATACAGAAAGAAAATTGTGAGCAATAACTGGATAGAAGACAGGTAAACATTGTGTAGTGTTCGGTAGTGGATAAAAGAATGGGCTTCAAAGATTTGAATCCTAGATTTAAATCCTGGCTTCTTAATTTACCACTTTTTAAACCTTGAGCAAATTATTTAAGTTATTTAAGCCTCAGGTTTGTAACTCATAAAATAAAATAATAGCATGTACATTATAGAATTATGAGGACTAAAGGAGATACTGCATGTAAAATACTTATGAGCACAAAGCCAGCAGTAAATGTTAGTTCGTATTAATCATCATCATTACTATCTTGATGTAGGAGTTCTCAGCCTGAAGTCGACCAGAACAATCAATTAAAAAGTATTTATCAAGTACCTGATCTCTAATATTGGACTTGAGATCTATGGAAGGAGCCACAGATGTGAATGATAGTTTGGTACCTAGATGTGGAGCAAAGATAACTAATATTGGTTGAGGTCTTACCATAGGGTTCAGTAGTAAGGTAGGCATTATTCCCATTTTATAGATGAGGATGCCGAGGCTTGGTAATATTAAGTAACTTGTTCAAGATAATGGACTTGTTGAATCCCACGTGTGCCATTTAACTAGATGTGTGGTCAGAGTAATTCACTTAACCTTACTCTGTTAAGCATAAGGGATGGAGCTATTGACTCAAAGTGATGTTAATTATGAATATGTTGACATGTTCTTCAGTGTCAAAATACACAGATATCTATTCTTCTCACCCTTACTAGTGCCCCTGTTTTGAGTTCTTTATAAATCTCCCCTCCCCCCAATTCCTTCAGCCTTAAGACTCGCCAGTCCAACTTAGAAAATATCAACTTCATTGATAGTTGGATTGAAAATAAATGGTTAAAATTAAGGGTAATGATGGATGTGACAGTGTTGGGGTGTTAGGAACTTGTTTATGGGAATTAACCAAAGTGTTCTATTCTTTAAGATCTCAAAGAGGAAATAAATGATGCTGTTGAAATTTACGAAAGGTAGATCAAATTGAATGGCTAATTATAAGGGATGTGTGCTTCCCTTAGGGCTCAGTTATTTACTTGTCAAACCACTCTACCTTGCTCTAGAAATTGATTGGCCTTCAAATATGAGTAAGAGGACTGAGGAAAACCTGAATTCTGGATGTTTATCTGGAAAGAAAAGACCTCAGGGTAGTGCTATGAATTATCAGTACAACACCTCGTATATGTAATATATCGTTCACATTCTAGCCAAAAAGCTCTAAATTCTCATATAGTTAGGATGCTGTGTTGGAAGCTGTACAAGAGAAATTAGCAATACAGTCCCTGTCCTCTAACACCAAAAATGTACGTAGGTACTCTTCATTCATTCATCGTTAATGGGATTGTAAATGGTACAATTTATTTGGGGGAAAAATAGGTCTTATATAAAATTTAAAAATGTGCATGCCCTTCAGCATAACAATTTTACTTCTAGGCATTTATCCTTTATACATGCTTATGCACAAGAATTCTTACTGCAGCATTGTTTATAGTGACAGATGAAACAACCTAAATGTTTATCAATAGGTGACTGATTAAAATAATTTCTATATAAGGAAATACTATTCAGTCTTTAAAAAGAATCAAGTAGATCTACTTCTACCTTAATTATACAACAATCTCCTGAATATATTAACTGAAAAACATTATTTAACATATTTAGTATGCAACAATTATGTAAAAAGAACCACAAGCATTTTAATGCTTGTATACACAGACTCTGAAAGGACACACAAGATAGTTCTGACATTCTTCTGATACACAGATTTCTTCTGAGATGAGTGGGAGGGAAGGCAACATATTTTCTATTATTGAATATATTTTTGAATACTTGCATCAAATATCTTAAAATTACGTGTGAAATATATGCATTTGGCAATATATTGTTGCTCCAAGAGCTTTTACTCATTGATGAGGACTTTTGTATGCATGCTCTGATATTTGTGGTTTTGAACTTGAGGACTGTCAGCTGGTCTTTTTTTTTAATTTTAAAAATTTATTTTTATTAGTGATATTAATAAAAAATAGGTTTCAAGTGTACAGTTCTATAATATATCATCTGTATATTGCATTGTGTATTCAGCACCTAAAGTCAAATCTCCTTCCATCACCATGTATTTGACCCTGATTAGCTTTCTTTAAATGCTAAAATACTAGTTTAAGGCAGCCATACTAACAAAAAAACAGAAGTTATGCTTTGACTATGTTTGTTTTAGTCTAGATTGAATTACTTGAGTCTGATGATCGGTCCCATGAAGTTTGCTTGTTTTCTTTCTGCATGCTGTGGCAGGTATCTAATATGATCTGAGGAGGGAATAAATGGCAAATAAAAGGAATTTCTTGCCACTTCTGTTATAACTCTAAATGTTCTGTCATTTTTATTTCCTCTCCTACTTTCCATAAGTTATTTGTAATTCTTTAATAGATCCTTCCGCTATTGTACTTGAAAAAAACTAAACTGTTTAAAAGAACTTCTTTATATTACAGTTTTCCTGAGCGGGTAAAATATGTTGCAAATTGGTAGTTGGTACAGTTAAAACCTTACTTGGGGGCCGGCCAAGTGGCGCAATGGTTAAGAGCTGGCATGGGACGCCAGAGGGCCCTGGTTCGGATCCCACATATGAGGGCCAGTGACACTGCCCTCTGCAGCTAAGATGCTGAACAACAGCTCAACCTG
>NW_017731736.1:738004-766474 GCF_001890085.2 Hipposideros armiger | reverse complement strand
GGTACTATTTCCTTCTTCTTTATAGCTGAATAATACTCCATTGTGTAAATGTACCATAGTTTCTTAATCCAGTCATCTACCGATGGGCATTTCGGTTGTTTCCAAGTCTTGGCTGTTGTAAATAGCACTGCAGTAAACATAGGAGTGCGTATATTTTTTTTGAATTAGCGTCTTGGGTTTCTCTGGATAGATACCCAAGAGTGGAATTGCTGGGTCATACGGTAGTTCCATGTCCAGTTTTTTGAGATGCCTCCATACTGATTTCCATAATGGCTGCACCAATCTGCAGTCCCACCAACACTGCACCAAGGTTCCTTTTTCTCCACAGCCTCGCCATTCAGCTGGTCTTTTGACCCAGAAATAAGGAGCAGTAAGAGTATCCCTTCCAGGGTGGGGTGAATACTGGTGGAAGTTTCAGGTAACAATTGAAGAAAAAGCTGAATATACTTTGAACCATCGTGCCTGAATATACTTTTAAAAAGGAATGTTTTAAAAATGTAGAGTATTGCAATGGTTAGGTTGCCTAAATAAAGCAGAAAGGTCAGAGAAGGAAAATTAGAGGGAGAACTTGAAAGTATTTTGGAAGTATGAATGTACATGGAAATGAGGAACAGAGAAGGGAGTACACAGGAAACTAAAACCATTTTATAAACATCATCTTACTTCTAAATTATACCCTTTTGTAAAATGTTATTTTCCAGACTTTCACAAAACAAAATAAAGAAATTGAAGCACAGATGAAAATTTGTGGTTTCCTACATAACATGAGACAAAAATAGCAAAATGAGGAATGGAACCTTGTTTTCTTTTCTTTACTTTTTTTTTAAGCTGAGCCATCCTGCCACCTGTTGGCAGCTCAGCGGCAGCTCAGCTTGGGCCGGGCATCGAACCGCTGTTGCTCAGAGCTCAATCTCTTGCGCGAGCTCTTAACCAAGTGAGCCACTCGGCCGGCCCTGGAACCTTGTTTTCTTGATGTCCAATCTATCCCCATGATTCTTCTGATATAACCTGAACTGTGATGTAGTTATAGCAGCAAAAAACAAAGCAAAAAAATTTTTTTTAAAATCTGTTTTGAACTTAATGTGTAAAAACATTTGTTTCCAAAGTAAGGTTATGTTTTTTTGTGCATCCAGCCTTAGGAGATGAATTGAAGGTGGCAATGGGCGTTGCAAGAAAGCTTTGGACATTGTACCATCATTTCTTTGTTTTTACTCTTGTCATTCTGGTTCAGGAAAAGGAAGGGTAATGAAAATACTAACATTTGCACAGCATTTTACATTTTTAAAAACTTTTTCCACATATATTTTCTCATTTTACAGCTGTTCTAGTCGTGATGTTTTGTTATTTCTATAGGTTTTCACTGTTAAAGAAAAAATAGGCCCAAGAAAGGTGGGTAATTTACCTGAGGTAGCATAGCTGATAAGTGTCAAAGCTGGCCTCCACAAAATCAAACTCAAAATTTTTTTTGTTTTCTACCCAAGTATAAGATTTTATGAGGTTGATTTACTTATCTTTGTGGGGCATCAATCAAGAAAACAAGTGGAAGCCTAAACCTTGAGAGCAGAGTGATTCAGTAAGTAGATGATTTTCGGGGCAGATGAGACTCTGACCCTCCTGTGTGCAGGCACAGCTGATGTCCTTGTAGTCCCCCTGTACTCCACCAGCACTTTTCAGAGCCACTTGTCACATCTCCAGTTGCTGCATCCATCTGAGCTGCGGGCTAATTAAAGGGATTGTACTTCACCTACAAGCTGCCTGAAGAGCTAGTTTTGTAATTAATCACACATAAATTAGTGAAATGGCTTTTCATAAAAAATGTTGGTGAAGTTTGTTTCTCCTAAATTTTGATACTCAAAGGGTGAGAAGAAGCAGGAAAATGAAAAAAGCCTCAAGCTCAGTAGTCATAATGATCTTTTCTGTTTTTATATTTTAGAGATGTTGGGAGGGAATGTGGTGTTTAATGCATTATTGGATTAAACTGAAGCAGGGTTCCACACTCTAGTGTGGGTCCAGAGCCTGACTGTGTCTAATACTTGACTTTTGGGTTTATTCTGAGCGCACTGGAAAACCACTGAATGGTTTTAATCAGAGGAGTAACATCATCCGATTAACTTTAAAAGAGATACCTTGGCTGTTGAGTAGAGGGAGGTATCTGTGGGGAGAGAGGCCTTTGTTAGAATTGAGGAGCATCAGTTTACTCTTAATTAAACATCTGAGTAGAGACTTACATTGAAATGACAAGTCATTACCTTAGAGTGAAAAATACCTGTCATTTGAATTGGATATTTGGGTTGACTGGTGGAGTCTTAGTTTATTTCGGATCCTCAGTACTTTGTGAACGCTCTTCATGTGATTATAATATGCTGCCGGGTTTGAGAGCTACCACTTTAACTTGGGGAAACAAGGGAGAGATATTGGGGGTACGTCTGGGAGAAGAGGGTAATGAGTGAAAAGCTATGGAGAGGTTGGAAAGCATAACTGTTGTTTACGTGTCCTTTTTTGAATTCCACTTTCATATTCATATGTTCAAATGTCTGAATGTTTTGGTGGTAGGAATTTAGTAACATTAAACTTTATGGAGTTGTCACTTAGCCAAACTCTAATTCATTCTTTCCTTTCTGTTCCTTTTCATATGAAGAGAAGAAAGGGAGTACTGAGAAGGGATGGCTAGGATATAATACAATTAGATAAGAACTTGCCGGTATTAACAGAAGAATCCATCTCTTAACTCTTAAAATCATTTCTAAGACTAGTTTCATTTGATCCATTTAAAATATATAAGTGTGAAAGTTGAACAGACCAACTACATTAATGTCTAGCTACCTATCTGCATACCTGGAATTCTGGACTGAAATTGCCGATGCTTCCTATAATTGCGTAGAAGAACATGGAGCTTTTCTTTCTTGCTCTAGGATTTTGGTGTTTTATTAATATAAAATTGTATCTTTATGCTTTTTCTATGATGGAAGCAAATTATATTAGGACGAGGGACTTAGAATAGGAGTGAAAAGGAATAAAATAACAAGATAATCACAGAAGTAATTTTTTGTTTTTCTAGATTACAGCATGTAATCTTGAATTGTTCATTGATTATGAATAGCTGGATAAAAATTCATTTTCTTCTGGGAAGTTGCAGTAGGGAATATAGAGAAGTTTTGTAGGAGTTTGGGTTTCGAACATAGTAGTTACAGCAGTTATATTGCTAGGATTTAATGTAGCCAATACAATTCAGGGCTGTTTATTTGTAGACATTTAGGGTCACCTGTATGTTATTTTATCCAGTAATATAGTATAGTAAACTCTGTTGAAAGTCATGCCTTAAATATTGAAGTGCCCTTTTTTCTTGTCTATTTATAGTGGTAGCCGCTCCTCTAAAACGTTTAAACCAAAGAAAAACATTCCAGAGGGTTCTCACCAGTATGAGCTCTTAAAGCACGCAGAAGCCACACTCGGCAGTGGCAACCTCCGGATGGCTGTCATGCTTCCTGAGGGAGAAGATCTAAATGAGTGGGTTGCAGTGAACAGTAAGTAGCCTTTCTATTTCTTTTAGACTCTACATTAGGTTAGTACCTTCACTGTAGGTGAGTTTTGGGAAGCTGTGTATTCTAGAATCCAGTTAGCAACCTAATAGCACAATATAGTGATACCTCATTCCACTTTAGCCTTTGTTATTTTATTTCTAAATATGGAGTTTGGTGGAATTCTTGTCTCCTGTTATAATGAAATGCAAAGCATAGATTTACTATCTTCAGTGGAAAAAAATGGTAATAACAGCAATTAATACTTATGGAACACTAATTATGTCTGGCACTCTGCTATTCTTTCTACATGGATTATTTTATTTCATCTTTACAACCTCATGATGTAGATACTATTATTATGCCCATTTAATATAGATAAGGAAGCTGAGGCAGAAAGATTAGTAATTTGTCTAGGTTATACAGCTATTAAATGGCAGAGCCTGGGCTCCAATATAGAGCTATAGAATTTCAGACACCGTACTTGAACCGCTTTTAACCACTATGCTAAATTGCCTCTTTCAGTAGCATATTCAGTGATTTCCCTAAATTATGCTTTAAAAAAAATTTTAATAGTGAGCTTATGAAGTTAATAAAATATGTTTATAAGATAGTCTTAATGCCTAGGAAGAAAAGCACGTAAGTAAAAAGTAAATATATTATTGGGAATTAAGCCAGAGAAAGTTGAGGAATAAAAGTGGTACTTTTAATAGTCAGGATTTTTCAGTATTAGTGAAGAAACTACTAGAAATTTATAATTGGGGGAATTTTATATGAATCTAGTAAAAATAAAATGAAATTTAATTGAAAACATACAGTACATGTCTAGGCTTTGATTAAGGGAAAGCAAAACTACTTTTCTTGTAATATTTAATGGTATCTTATTATAATTTGAAATGTATCATAGGATTTATAAATGGAGCTGCCACCCACTGATAACTTTTAGGAACCAGAGGATTTTACTGAGATATCTTAAAAACTTACTTGTGACAGCATTTGCATAAGAGCAGTATTTATTATAATGTGGTTGTCTTCCTGGACAAAGAGAGTTTAATTACTAAAGAAATAAGTGATTTTTTTGCTTTATGGATGAGACTCATCTTACCAATGAAATGGTTCTGTGACATTACAAAGACAGTATTCAGAATAAATTTCCAATATATGTGTACATTCTTTTTTTTGTACTTGTTTGTGCCTTTTTTGAACCATTTAAGAACTCATAGGGCCGGCTGAGTGGCTCAGTTGGTTAAGAGCTCGCTCAAGAGTTTGAGCTCTGAGCAACAGCGGTTCGAGTCAGCCCGAGCTGAGCAGTCGCTGAGCTGCCAACAGGTGGCAGGATGGCTCAGAAAAAAAAAAAAAAAAGAACTCATTTACTGATTTTAAAAGTCTAAAGAAGGCAGGATTAATCTCCTGTACATGAGATTCTGACTTGTAAATATAAAAGCAGATCATCATTTTCTGTCTGTATTCTCTCTGTCTCAGTTGCTAGAACTGAGTGCCTGTACTACTGAAATGCTTAGAACTTCAGTAACTTTTAAAATTCTACAGGCATTTTGCAGTAATAGCTGTATAAAAATTATTTTAAATTGGGGAGTTAGAGCATCGCATGAGAACAGGTAATTCTGCCTTGAAAATATAGCATTTGAAAGTTCTGGATTCTTAAATTTTCCATATTTATAGTAATCTTCCTAAATGACACTTGATGAGGTAAATAGAATTTGAGGCTAGACAGATATTTTCACTCACTGACAGTGATTAAGTAAACATTTTGGGTACATAAAAGGTAAAGGGAATTTGTTGATAAGATTGGCATTTTAATGGCTTTTTGGCTTCAGTTCATTTGCCAGATGAAGATAAATGGTAGAAAGTTCAACAACTAATCTCACAGCCAAAAACCAGAGCCTGGTTTTGAACATTGTTCTGCTAGAAAGAGTGACAGCTTAAAGAAGATAGAAGAATACTTACCTGGCAGGGGAGGAGATACCATGATCATGAAGAAGATAGAAGATTCAGTTTTAGAAAAAGCTGGATGGATGACATATAAATTTATGTGGCACAGAATCCTAAGGCCATATCTTGGTTTTTGAAAGGAAACTAACATTTACAAATGCCCACTTTATGGTAGACACACATTTTTTAGCATTGTGTATAATAAAACCAATTTTAAAAATAGGAAACTGAGGTTTAGGGAGGTAACTGGGAACTATGGGATTCAAACTTGTCTTATTTCAAAGCCATTGGTTGTTCTGTGTTGTTGTGGAAGACAACTTAAAAATTATTAAGTTGCAGACTCATTACTTAGTAAATCATAGCTCTTTGAGAGGTAAGAGGTAGAGGAAAACTTGTTGGACTACATTTAGTATAATGCTTATTATTGTTCTACTTTCATGAGCAGTTAACTTTGACTCCTTTTAAAGTCAATGTGTTTCTTCTGCTGCTCCAGAAAGTCTGAATTAAAAAAGCAAAGAGCTGCTCATGGGTAATTAATGGGATGAAAAGAGATTTTAGCACTGCATAAATAAAGTGGGAATAGGCGCTGAGCTCAAAGTCAACATATGTAGTATTTATATTTATATATATGGATAAATGCTCCTTTTCTGCTTGAGAAACTTAAAAAGATATATTTTTGCCCAGGATAGTATAGGCAATAGGGTATTAGAGTCTGGCTAGATAGATGTCAGTAGTTATTAGAACACTCCTTGTGGTTTCCTTGAGTTAATTTGTACCAAGTTCTCATTGACTGCTTTATAGCAAAAGAAAGGGCACACTGAGGGGAAACTGTTTGCTTCTACAGCTTGTACTTCTCTTTATAAAAAATTCAAGTGATATTTCCCCTATTAGCTTGTCAACTCAATGAGAATATGGGATTGAATCAGTTTGTTTCTTATTCTTAGAGGATGACATAGTTTCTGGCCATGTGGTGGGTCATGCAATGTCTGGGAAGAGGTAAACATTAATTTTTGTTTGGGGTTTTGTTATATCAAGGTTGCGTACGCTGTGGTCTAGGACAAAGGTTAGCAAACTTTTTCTTGTAAAGGACCAGTTATTAAACATTTTCGGCTTTACTGCCCATATGGACTCTGTCACAACTATTCACCCCAGCTGCTATTGTTCAAAAGCCATCATAGAACAACCAAATAGGCATGGTTGTATTCTCATAAAATTTTTACAGATCTCTTTCTTTTTGCACGTGTGCGACCGGCTGGAGCTCTGGCTGGAGGTGTGCATTCTTACACTGCTGTGGTGGTTTTGTTTCTTTTTTCTTTTCCTGAATAAACCTTCTTTTGGTGGGGAAAAAAAATATTTACAAAAACAGGTGATGTGCCAGACTGGGCCTGTGGTCATAATTTACTGACCATTGCTCTAGGGTAAGGCTAAAATAATAGTAAATGAATGTATAATTATCTAGCTAATAGAGGAGAAAAATAGAATAATAAAAATTAATCCTAAAGAATTTAAGAAAGAAAAGAAAAAGAATCATAATAGGATACATAGATAGCAAATAGGAAGATAGTTAAATTGAAATCCAAATAGTAATAATTTGTATTAGATGAGTAAATTGAAATCCAAATAGTAATAATTTGTATTAGATGTAAAGGACAAATGCTTCAATAAAAAAGGGCAACTATTGTGTCAAGATGATTATAAACAAAAAAATCTAAATTCTGTTTCCAGGAAACATACTTTATACAGATACAGGTTGAAACTAAAAACTTAAATACTAATCTAAAGAAAGCTGATATAGTCATGTTAATATCAGATAAAGTAGACCCCCCCCCAAAAAAAAAACCAATAAGGAGGAAGATTTTAAAATCATAAATGGTTGAGTTCACAAAGAATATATGCTATTCTGAATTTGTCTTTAATAACATTTCAATAATATATTAAAATCATTTGACTTAACTAAAAGAAGAAATAGACAAATCCACAGTCATAATGGGGGATTTAAACACTTCTCTCAGTAATGGATAAAAGTGTAGAAGAAAAAAATCAACAAGGAATTAGAAAAATTTGAGCAACATGATTAATAGACGACCTGAGACCACATGACCTAAATACCTCAGATTACACACATGCCCATTTTCAAAAATTGAAAGGATTGAATTCATATAACATACGTCATTTGACCATAGTGGAATTTAGCTAGAAATCAATAATAAAAAACAAGGAAATCTATGTATGTGTGGAAAGAACACTGATAAATCTAGATTCTGCTTGAATGAAATTAAAATTTAATGTTTTACTTATAGCTGATGTTTTCTTTGTAGCTGTGGATTTCTTCAATCAGATCAACATGCTTTATGGAACAATCACCGATTTCTGTACAGAGGAAAGTTGTCCAGTGATGTCAGCTGGCCCAAAGTAAGACATGGCTCATGATCATTTCTCATTTTTACCTTATTTTATAGTTCTTAGATAAGAAGAAAATTTCTGACCATATACTTTCTGTACTTAGTATCTCCTTTAGTGGTTTATCAGTGAGTAATATATTGGGTTGTCAGAAAAGTCATGACACATTTTTGCAACGAAAAACATAGAAAAAATACTATATGACTTTTCCGACAACCCAATATTAAGTCTAGATTCCTGAGCCTGAACCTTATGGCCCTTCCTGCATTGCCCTCCATTCTGCCTTTCCTCTGTTCAGTTATTATGTATTTCCTCTGTTTTATCCAAACTAGATTATTGGAAATGCGTTGCTATTCTCTCCATTGCTTATACTCTGAAAATTTGCTGATTCTGTTCTTCTCTTGGTTATTTTTCTTTTCTTCCCTTCCATCCTATCAGCTTCTGTTAATATTTTAAAAGATCTTACCCATCTTCAGGGCCCACATCAAATGCTTCCTTCTGATTTCTTCAGACTAGATGTGATCTTTCTATTTACCTTTTTTGTCTTTATGATTACATTTCTTTGTTACATTATACTTTCAGTATTTATACATGTCTTATTTAACCTGTTAGATTTTTTCTTCTAAATCCCTTTTGGTGCAAGAACAGTGCCTGCCAGTTACCACTCAATGTAGCTTGGATCAATAAGTTTTTGAAAATGGCTTTTATTATTACTATGGCTGATAATAACAATGATAGCTACCATTTATTCAGTGCTACCTAAATGTAAGGCCTTTATACAACAACCCTATGAGGTAAGAAAACTATTTATCTCATTTTATAGGAAAATAAATCGAGTCTGAGAAAGGTTAATAAGTATCACGTCCGAGGTCCTATTATCTAGAAACAGCAGAACCAGGATTGAAATCTATGTCTCTTTGATTCTAGTGTCTGTACTCTTAACTGCTACAGTGTATTATTTTCTTATAAGAAATGTTGATATTTACAAGGCATATAGAGAAAAGTTTTAATTTTAGTGCTGACTTTCCATAAAGTACATTCTCTCTTCCCAGTTGTATACAAGGTGGGAATATGAAAACAAAACAAAAAAACTGGCCACACTTACTAGTGCTTAGGAATATTATCATTATAAGTAGTGAACTTAGATTGCTAGCCACTTATTGTACTAATACTTTCATTGCTCAGAATATTTTTGGTAACATTTCAATTGCAGCATCAGACTCATAGTTTATTTATTGACCAAATTTACGTATTGAACAAAGTATTACCTAGTTAGGTCATCTACCTTATTCCTCAAATTGACTCCAAATGAGTTTAGATGTTTCTCAGAATCCAGCCCTTTTAAAAAGAATTGTGTTTGCCATCATCAAAGATGTTCAAAATAATGTGCTTTGAGTATTTCGTAAGGTAATTTTTGGGGAAAAGAACTTATTTCAAATGTATTGAAAATAACTTATTTTCAAACTATTTTAAACTTTGAAACTTCAAATAATTTTAAGTGTACGTAACAGCTGCCAGAACAGCAGAAAGAGCTCCCATATTCCTTTTACCCATATTCCCCAATTATTAACATTTTACTCCATTTGCTTCATCACTCACTCTCTCTGTATACTCATTAACGTTAATTTTTGTGAGCCTTTTGAGCAAGTTGTAGGCATTAGGCCCCTTTACCAATGCATATTCAATCATGTATTCTCCAAAAACAAGGATACTTTCAGAGACACCATTTGCATTTCATCACCTGTCTCAACAATATTTCAGTTTTTCATTTCTGGTCATTTGAGTCATTCTCTTATTCATTCATCTTACTTTGTAGCTTCCCATGATATTTTCTATCCATAATCCAAAATTCAAAGCCCCAAGTTTAAAAGAAGTGTACTGCATAAGGAGAAATGTTTTTTAAGGAAGAAAAACAACCATAAAATTTAAATATGGTCATCACAGATGTGGGAAGTAAGTTAGGTTTTCTACTAAGGCAATGTATGAATGTACTAAATGTACTAAAATATGAATGCTATATATGAAAGGAAGCTGTATAAAAAAATTAGAACATGTGAGGAGAGCATAGAAACACAAAAATGAGTTTGATGGAATATGCTTAGTTTGGATTGTGAGAAGCAAAATAGTCCAGTAGCCATTTAAAAATGCCAAATTTAAATGCCAAGTGCGAAAATCTTTATTTGGAGGAGTAGATTGTTTAACATATGTCCTGTATATACATTCATAATACATATACATTTATAATACAAAAAACATACATGCTATGTAGGTATATACTGACATTTTGTGTGCTTTTTATCTTTCCAATACAGATATGAATATCATTGGGCAGATGGAACAAACATAAAGAAGCCTATTAAGTGCTCTGCTCCAAAGTATATCGATTACCTGATGACTTGGGTTCAGGACCAGTTGGATGATGAGACATTATTTCCATCAAAAATCGGTATAATTTTTTTATATAATTGGGATCCATCATGATTTATCTAATTTTATATGTTTGTAGAGCTTATTGACTCTCTATTCCAGGAACTATATTAGATTACCATACCTATCAAAATATTTCTAATCCTATACATTTAAAAGTGTCCCATCTTTTTTATACCAATTTATTATGAACATTAAGATAAACCTCCCAGTAATTTTAAACAATAAGAAGATCACTGTATTTGGACAGTAACAATCTGGACTGGATATTGGGTAGGCAGCTAATATCGTCTGCAACAGTCATGTCCATTTCTTGTTTAGGGAAATAGTTTATATGACTTACATCCAGTTTTATATTTGTGACAAATAGGGAGTTTGAATTTATGACCGGATAGTGTGAATCTTACAAACTGTGAAATCAAGCTAGGTAGAAGAAAACAAAATTTGAAGAGTTGGTCTCTTATCAATTCAGTGACTTTTGCTTTTTTATATTTGCTCTTAAGGGCTGGCCTCTGAAGTGGGAATTTTCACATCTAGACAGTTCATATGATTTTACCTTTTCAAACTTCTTACAACTATGTTTCCTGAAAAAAATTAGGTATTTGCTCTTCTAACAATAAACAACTTTTTGACTTTATGGGTTTAGCTTTTGGAGGAAGGATGTGGTGGAGGAGATAGTAATGTAAATAGTTGTTATTATGGATTGTTTTAAATACATTTATTGAATGTTTTCAGTACTTTGGAGCATTTATAATAAAAGGTCTATTTTTCACAACTGCATTACTTATATACATCGTAATGGTTTTGGATAAGTGCCCTTACCTTATCTTTTATCTCCCATAATAGTATATTTTTTAACTTTTTATTTTGACCCAATTTCAGACTTTTAGAAAATTTGCAAGAATTGTGCAAAGAATCCCTGTATATCCTTCTGGATTTTTTTAGTTGCCAACATTTTACCACATTTGCTTTCTTTCTTTGCCTTCCTCCCCCCGCATTTTTTCTTTTTCCTGAACTGTTTGAGAATAAATTGCATATATGATACCCCTTTATCCATATGTGCTTCAATGTGCATTTCCTTAGAAAATCACAGCATTAACTATCAAAATCAGGAAATTAACACTGATACAAGACTGTTGTCTAATTTATAGATTTTACTCAGATTTTAAAAATTTTCCTAATAACGTCCTTGATAGCAAAAGAAAATTTTTAACATTTCTTTGCATTCAGTTGTCATGTCTCAGCCTTCTTTAATGTAGGATATGTGTACTTCAGTCTTTTTTTGACTTTCATGACAATGATATTTTTGAAGACTGTCGGCATACTGTTTTATATAGTATCTCTTCATTTTGGTTTGTCTTATATTTCCTTGTGACTGATAATATTTTTAAATGAGTGGTAGGTAATGTGATGACATTCAACCCAGTAATTCATGTATTTGGCTTATGTTTTGCCAATCAGGATTATTTAACAAGTGTAACAAAGTGTATGAAAATTTGTGTTTTTCTAGTTTTATATTTGTTTAATGTTATAAAAGTGCTGTAATTCATAACAGTGAGCCTAATTAAGCAGAGACTGCATCTATTTTTAGAATAAATGTAGACCTGGAGTAGTAATGTGATAATAGAAAAAAAGTTAAAAAATATACTGTAAGCCCCAGCCTCTCCACACAGCTTGCTGACAGTGCCACCCTCGGTCAGGTTCATAGATGAAGTTTGTGTATATCTTTCTAGACTCTAGATTCTACAGGTGATCTGATTTCTGGAAATGGTCTAAGTTATGTCTGACTTTTTTTATACTTTTTATGTCTGACTTTTTAAATGAAAGGGTAAAATACTATAAAATGGGGGTTTTATACCTTTTATCTCTTCCACCAATTTTTAATAGTTTGAGGAATCTGTAAATCACTGGTCTCTGCTTCTTAAAACAAAACTTTAAAAGAGGAACATGTGTGTATGTGTATATATACTGCAAGCATTTTAAACAAAAATGAAAATGGTTAGTACATTATTTGTGTTCAGCAAATATTTGTATTGAGACATTGAGACCTGATGTTGTGAAATCTGAGGATCTGAGTGTGAGTTTTAGCTCCATTTCCATCTTAGACACTTATTTGTTTTATTTTATTAAAGTGGTGGTATGTTAGAGGCCTAAAGGGCTATACTAAAGACTAGTTCTTATTCCATAGAGGCTAGTACTTTATTTTCATTCATCATATGTTGAGAACTTTGAAAAGCACAGTGGGTGTATTAAGTAGTAATTTATAAATACTTGTTCTTTTTAGCCTTGTCTTGGTAATTTAAGTTGCTATTTGGTGATAAATTCATATTACTTTGTTCCTTTGTCTTACTATTGATAGATTGGGTTTATCTATTTACTAGGTGTCCCGTTCCCGAAGAATTTCATGTCTGTGGCAAAAACTATACTCAAACGCCTCTTTCGGGTTTATGCTCACATTTATCATCAGCATTTTGACCCCGTGATCCAGCTTCAGGAGGAAGCACATCTGAATACATCTTTCAAGCACTTTATCTTTTTTGTCCAGGTAAGTTGAATTAGAAGGCCTTTTTTGCTCAGTAAGAGCAGTTAACTGCAGAGTTCTGATGTGAATACTGCATTCATACTGTCAGGATAAAATTAGCCATCTCTCTCTAGTCTTCATCCTCTAATATACTTGCCATAATGATACCTTTTGTTTCTGAATTCCATTCATCTTCACGCTGGTGGAGTGCAAGTCTAAAATGGACCTCAGAAGTAGTCTTGCCTATTTGGATTTGCTTCAGTTAATGGGCTATTATGGAATCTGGCTAGTTTGGCAGACCTATAGATGAACTTGGTCTCTTAAGCTTTTTAGCATTCCTCCCATTCCTCTTTACCCTCAATTCCTGTCTACCATGGAACTTTTTTAGTATACACTCTGCCCTAGAAATGGGCTTTGAATATCACACTTTTTTCCCCTTTAAAAAAAATCATTCTGAATAATTTTTAAGTTAGGTACTGTCCATTATGCCCAAAGGGGAAAAAAATGTCCCAAAGACCGTTGCTATTCCAGAGGTCCATTAGTCTTTGATCTGACTCCTTAGTCTTTGATCGGCCTCCTCTCCTTTCTTTAGTTCTCAGATAACTGGCCTTAGAGATGAGATTAAGAAGAGTGACGGTATTCTTACCCTGCTATGAAAATTACAGGACAGCCAGGAGTAAAAAACAAGTGGAAAAGATAAACTAGCTAACCAGCTTTTTTGTGTGTGTGTGGAGACTGAGAGAGGAGATGGTAGGCAGGAAAGTCCAAGGCTTGACTCTCTTGTTGTTTTTGTATATCTGTGGGTGTATATTTACAAATGCCTTCCTGATCCCTATCTCCACTAAAGAAAAATGTGTCTATTTTCCCTCTATACACACTCCTCACACTGAAGGCACACATTTTATGTCTTATTATCACCTATATAACGCATTTTAGGAGATATTAATAGTAACTTTCTAAAACTTGCTCTGAGCAATATTTATTAATTTAATTCTTTTTTTTTCCAATTACAGTTGACATTTGGTATTATTTTATATTAGTTTGAGGTGCACAGCATAGCGGTTAGACATTTATATAATTTAAGAAGTGATCCCCCTGACTAGTCTATTACCCACCCGGCACTATACATAGCTATTACCATGGTATTGACTGTATTCCCTGGGCTGTATGTCACCATGACTATTTTGTAATTGCCAGTTTGTACTACTTTTCCCTTCACCTTTTCACCTGGCCCTCCAAAACCCCTCCCTCTGGCAACCACCAGTTTGTTTTCTGTATCTGTGGATCTGTTTCTGTTTTATTTATTTTGTTCTTTAGATTCCACATATAAGTGAAATCATATGGTATTTGTCTTTCTCTGTCTGACTTATTTCACTTAGCACAATACTTAGCACACAACTCATGTTGTCACAAATGGTAAGATTTTATTCTTTTTTATGGCTGAGTAATATTCCAGTGTATATATATGTACCACCTCTTCTTTATCCAATCATCTATTGATGGACACTTAAGTTTCTTTCATATACTGGCTATTAGTAATGTTGCAGTGAAAATAGGATGCATATATCTTTTTGAATTAGTGTTTTGAATTTCTTCAGATAAATACGCAAAAGAGGAATTGCTGGGTCATAAGGTAGTTCTATTTTTAATTTTTTGAGGACTGCCATACTGTTTTCCATAGTGGCTACAGCAATTTGCAGTCCCACCAACAGTGCACAAGGGTTCCCTTTTCCCCACATCCTCATCAACACTTGTTGATTTATTGATGATAGCCATTCTGACAGGAGTGAGGTGATATCTCATTGTGATTTTTATTTGCATTTCTATGATGATTAGTGACATTGAGCATCTTTTCATATGTCTGTTGGCCATATGTATGTCCTCTTTGGAGAGATGTCTATTCAGGTTCCTCTGCCTATTTTTTAATTGGATTGTTTATTTTGTTAGTGTTAAGTTGTATGAGTTCTTTATAAATTTTGGGTATTAACTAACCCCTTATCGGATGTATCATTGGCAGATATCTTTGATGTAGTCCCTTTTATTTATTTTTTCTTTTGTTTCCCTTGCCTGCCAAGATATATCAAAATAAATATTATTATGAACAATGTCAGAGTTTACTGCCTATATTTTCTTCTAGGAGTTTTATGGTTTCAGGTTTTACAGTTAAGTCTTTAATCCATGTTGAGTTTATTCTTGTATATAGTGTAATAAGGTTGGTCTAGTTTCATTTTTGTATGTACTTGTCCGGTCTTCCCAACAGTATTTATTGAAGAGACTATATTCTTGCCTCCTTTGTCATAGATTAATTGACCATATATGCGTGGGTTTCTTTCTGCGGTCTCTATTCCATTGATCTATATGTCTGTTTTTATGAGCGCTCCATGCTGTCTTGATTACTATAACCTTATATGTTATTCCATCTACAGTCACCCATAGAAACAAAGAAGATGTTATCCTAAAGTTTGCATCTGTGCTTTGGTTTAGGCAGACGTGATTGCTGAAGTTCAGGTTTTAGTGTTTTGAGAGCGGATATTCTTCCACCAGAGGAGTTAGTTTTACATTACTTATGATCTTAAACTACACTGTATCTCCCAACTCCTAGCAAATTATGTGGCATTTAATGCATCTGAGCCTGTTTACTTCTCAGGCCACTGTGATCATATGAAAGGTAGGTCCATTACTTATGCAGTATCAGCCTTGATTGAGCCTCTGCCCTTGATCTCACAATTTAGAGAATCCTGCTCTGGCCCTTTTCCAGCTGTACTCCTTCCCACAGAGTGAGGAATGCACAGGGCCGACAACATACCTACCTACCCAGATCCCTTCTGGTGTGTGCTTCTACCTCAGAATTCCCTGCTTACATGGTCCCAAGTATATTTCCAGGATCTGCATGGATCTTTTCCTTGGGTCTGTTCTTTTGAGGGAAAGTTATATATCTGATATATATATATATATATATATATATATATATATATATATATATCTAGACCTAAGGGGTAGCCAGATGGCAGCTGTTGGAGGGTGTGTGGCTTTGCCTATATAAGCCAGACAGGGTGTGCACATTCATGCATGTGAATCCCCTTGAAGAGCAGGATGGAGCTGCGGTTGGGAGATCAGAGAAGTTTGCCGAGGGTCAGAGACTGGCTTTCCTCATGTCACTCCTTTCCAGTGTAGAGTTCTGAGGAGCTTTGAGACTTCTAAATTTGAATCTGCTCTCAGGGTCACAATGAAGGTATATTTGTCAAAGTAGGAGAACAGAACGTATTTTATTTAACAATATATTATTGTAGCTTAGTGTAAAATTTAATAATTTAGTCATATGATATATATCCATTTGTGTTCTTGGTTCAGACCTTATAAATCTTAGGGGTAGGCTTGCTTTTAAATGCCCCCTAATGCTTCTCCCCAGTACTTACTGTAGTGCTTGCCACATGATGGATGCTAATAAATGAATGAAATTGGGAGCTCAGAATACCCCACCACGGAAGAAGATCAGAAGTATAGACAGCCTCCATTTATTAGTCTTATAATTTATAGTTCAGGGGAAATCTATTTAGATTTAAACTTCAGAATGATAGGGGTGGAACTTAGTAAATCCAGGCTTTCTTATTTTTTCTTTACAGAATTTTATCGTTTATGGACTCCATATTATTCATGATATTCTCATACCGCATCTCATGATAGCTTGTATATATCTTAGTTTATAACATAAACTATCTCGTTTTACTCCGAAATTTTCCTGAGGTGCTAGATTTTTTTGATCTCTGCTTGGTTGGCTCTATCTAGATGGTGGCCAAGTTATTTCTTTTAACAGGAAGCAGCAGTTCCCATTTATTGAGTGTTTACTTTGTGCCAGTATGAAGTGGTTAACATACAGTATCACATTTAGTCCCCACAATAATTTTATGAGTTAGGAAAATTTATCCTAATATTATTACATATGTAAAACACAGTATCAGAAGTGGTTAAGTGATTTGTCTAAGACAGAGCCAGGGAATAGAAAAAAATGTTTTTTGAAAAAAGATTTGACTTTTATTTGCTTTAAAAGCTAATTTTCAGCAAGCATTGATGGAAATCTGCTTTGGAATGAGATGTAAATAATACGTTTTTGCTATTTCCTCTGCCTTTCTTTATCATGCATAGGAATTCAACCTGATTGATAGAAGAGAACTTGCACCACTCCAAGAACTGATTGAAAAACTCACCTCAAAGGACAGATAAGAGGATGCAGAACTGTGCAAATTGTTCCTCAAATGAAGCTGTCTGGAGCATATTTGGATTTTGTTGATTTTATTTTTATCTTGGTTGTTTTTGTCTTAAGTTTGGGGGGCTTGTTTGGGTTCTTTTTTCTTTATTCTGAATAAATGAAACCTTATTTGATTGCCAGAAGAAGCCAGGAACCATTCTCTGTACATTTGATAGGCGTAAATTTTGTCTTAGTGGCATATGGTGTGTTTTTTTAAACTTGGTTTTGGTTACTTGTGGAATTTTTGATAATATTGTGTGTTGAAAGAAAATGCTCATTGATTGGACTGCTGATGGATGGGGTTCTGTGTTATATAAATTGTGGCCAATTTTTGAAGTCCCTAAAAGATTTATGTTTTTAAGTGCCTTGGCAGGCTCACTTCTGAGGTGCAAAGCACAGACATAGAACGAACAGGGCTTGAAACTATATTAGGATTACTACCCAGGGCACTTACTGATGATGCATGTTTTAAAATATCTACGAAAAAAGCCATAGTTTACCTAAATTGGTGATCTCTAGCTCTTACTACATTGAAGAAATACAATTTGTAAAGGTGTGCCTGTAGAACATAAAAAATTAGTATTTCTTAATTATTTTTTATATTAATGGTAATTCTGTTCAACAAATACTTAAAGTTCTACAAGCAGGTCTTTTCCATCTCTTGATATCTGTGATATTGAAACTTGAGGATGTTGAAACGCAATACCTATTGCATTTTGGCTTCTTTCTACATGTTAACTGCACTGTAGGTGTAAATATTCAGGTTATATACAGGTTTGCCATTTTCAGAGGTGATGCTGAACTGTGAGGTTTCTTTGCAATTGCCAAATGAGCCATAAGTCTGCAGAATCCCCTTTTACTTTGAAGATGAGGGGATAGGAGTGTGTGTTTGGTTATGGGGGGTTAATTTTTATGGGGACTTAGGGATGAAATTAATTATGGGGAGTCAAGTTTAAGAAAGTCCTGTCTTAAAACCCTTGAGTAGAATGGCATGGAAATTTTAATCAATTTCTTGTAAGCAGAGTCTTAGAGACTTCTTTTTAGAAATCAACTTCCATGAGAAGTTAAAAATATTAATTTTAGGTATAGATATTAAATATGGAATTCAAGGACTATTTGGGGAAATGGACCACTTTCCAGCATTTCCATTCAGTGAATGGAGCTAGTGTTTGCCTGTCATTTTTAAATGATACAGTACCTTTTTTGCTTATTATAGGCCCAATTTGAAGCATTCTGACTTCTGATTTTTTTCACTGTGGTAGGAAATATTTTTCTTTGCAGTGATAGCAAACAATGAAAGTGCTGATTCAGTAATTATTAACTTTTATATTTTATTTTCTATGACTTTCTAGTAAATCACTCATATTAAAAAGTTCAGAAATTTAGTTTTTAAAATAACTATTAACATTTTCACTTCAGTTGTATGCTTGAGATACATTCTTTTCAGACTTCCAGTTTTAATTTTTGTCATTTCTGGTAAATCTGTTTCCCTCAGTTAGAAATATATACCTTTTTCCTTGTAAAATACAAATAGTGCTCTGAAATTGTGTAGACTAAAAACACTTAGAAAATAATCTAAAATGAAATCAGATTGTTTTTGCCATTAACAAGTCGAGCAGTGATACAATTTAATGCCAATACAATTATGATCTCTAGGAACTGCCTTTTTCTCCATTTCATTTATAGCAATCATTCTCCAAGTACCAGAAGTAGAAATAACAGGAGAGCCTGGCAGAGGCAAACATATTGGACATTCATTGGTAATACTTAGTTATAAATTGCAGTGAGAACTAGCTGATTTCCTTAAGAGAAATCTTTTAGTATCCAAATAGGTAATACCAGCGATTATGGGTTGATTCAGAAATAGAATTTGGCATCAAGTGATTTGGGGTCCTATCTATTTAGGAACATGAAGCGCACATCATTACTCAAGTAGCTTTTCATACTGCATTTGACTTCATATCAACCTAGTAATAAAGGGGTTGCAATAGCAAATAGAATAGTGAAAAATTGTTCATATATATATATTTTTTATTATTAGTTTCAGGTGTACAAAACAATGCAATAGTTATCCTTTTCACCCCTCACAAAGTTGTTCATACTCTTTTAAGCCTTATACAGCACTACTCTGTAAAAAAGGAACAATGTTTGTATAAATGTTTAGTAGTAGGACCTACTTTCCCACTGTATGTATATAGGAGTTTGTTGTCACTATGCCAGAATCTCAGGTGCCTGCTTATGAGTATTCCTTTAAACAGAGCTATTGGGAAGTAAGGTGTTGTGTGTGTGTATATATGGTAACAAAGTAGAGAAGTTCTCCCAGGAAGAGGCCTGGCATTGTACATGGTGTTATGTGGCTACAAGTAGGGAAAAATACACCACAGAATCTGAGAAATAACTGATTTAATAGAAAAATGGCTTTGATTCAGTTGGTTCCCATGAATGTTAGTGAGATGCCCTTTATAAAATAAGGATCAGATTTTGGCTTTGCAGCAGAGCTTGCTTATAAATAAATGTCTATTGGACTCTTTCCAGATCTCTCTTTTAATTTATAAATAACCAAGATAAGGATTCGCTCCACCTCAGTGCTTTATACAGAGATACAAAGCAGAAGTTGTTGCTCTCATCTGTTGATAAAAGCATAAAATATAAAGTAGTAAGTTAACATAGTATTATTGCCACAATGCTTTCGTTAAATGTCCCTATGAAGCAAGTTTTAGGAATTATTTTAAATGATGGAGTAATGGTGTTGGAGAGAATTTAACAGAAGGAGGGAAAATATTTTAGTTAGCAGTAGATGGTGCTACTGGCTTTCATTTGCTGACTTGATTATGCCATAAAACCCATGACATTAAACTGCACTAAAACAGTAAGCGTGGTTTAGTTAGCTGGTAGAGGCTTTGGAGGTTATGTACCTTGATGAAAGAGTTTAGATTGCTATCGCTTTTTACCTTTGTCATTTGTAAATTCTAAATGGTCAGCATAAAATGTAGGAAACACATGTTTAGTGTATAATATATCTCAGACTGAATTACTGCCTGGTTTATCAGGAAAGAAAGCACTACAATCGCTTATGAGGAAATACAGGTGATGTGGATATTTATATTTTACATGTAATCACCAGACTGCATTTTATGTATTAGCATTTTCCTTGCTTATGGGAAAATAGCAAAATGACAGATTTCTTTTATACCTTTGTCTACACCCTCTCTGAGAGAGGTTTTGATAACCACTGAAATGGTAAAAATATGTGAGATGCGATTACCAAGTTGTAGGACTTTCTTTTAAAATAAATATATCATACCTTAAACATCCAAATGAGAGTTGATTTTCAGAGTAGTTCCTTTGGGAGCACTACTTATTCTATCTATGCTGCAAAGGTGTAAAGTTTTTGGAATGTTTTCAAAGATGCCTTGAGAATTGGTTTATGACTATGCAAAATATCTATTTCATTATTTTAGTTGCACAAAAAGCTTTTTTGGGCAAGCTTAATGTGACCTATCTCATTCACCAAACCAACTCGACTGTGCTGTTTTCTTAGAACCAAACCATTAGGGAAGTTCAAAAGAATGTGCCATATGTTCTGAATTTGCATAAGAGAATGTTTTGAGCACTGGTAGCATCATTTAATAAAGGAGTAGTTTCCTGATAGCACTACTTTGAAATAGATGGTATCATTTGGATGTATAGGTTATGTTTTTTAAGGGTTAGTTTAATTCCCTTACAGTTAAATATAATAATAAAAAAATCAGAGTCTTCTCTTGTTTTCTACTTCTTGTTCCTTTCTTTGGTAACTTTTGAATTTAATCTTGACTACTGTAGGATAGTTTTGATTGATAGGATAATAAAAAAATGGATCCAATATTTAAGGTAGAAGTAGCTTAAGGAAACAACAGCCTTTACCTCCACCCTTTAAAAAACAATTTTTTTTTTACTCAGATGAACAATTTGAATTTAAAGACTGGAGATCATTGTACAAAAAAATTGGAATAAGTTTTATATATTAATTAGGCTGAGTTTTAAGCCTATATATCACAGATAAAATATTTAAAATTGTATAACCATTTCATGTATCATTTATAATTTTAAAATTGTAAATGTCTTTTTAAAAGATATGGGACCGGAAATATATTCGTAATTTGAAAATGTGACTGCATACCAAGAGGAAAACTTTACTCATTTTGAAACTTATCTGGGATATTAAAGAATATACCAATTCTTAGAAACACTATTCTAGATTTATACTTCAAGGACCATTCCTAAAATAATTTAAATATTCCAGTTTGTCATAATGTTAAGATTCACTGTAGGAATTACTGTTGTTCAGCTATCAGTTTAATGGTATATGAGAAATGTTTAGAGGTAAAACTATCTCAAGATTTAATGGAAAAGTTTCATTTTAAGATATAATAACAATTCTGACTAGACAATTTGAATTTTTAGGGCTTTCCTAATGTGCTAATCACATAGAAGAATTCATTTTGAGGGTATAAAACTGTGCTGCATGCCTGCCACTTATAGCAGAACTGACATTTAAATTTTGAGAAAAGAAAAAATTGGATAACTCTCAGTTTTGCTAGTGTGCATCTAAAGTTTCTTTTTCTACATAGAATACTATACTATAGAAAACATTGGATTACAGTTCAAAAAGATGGATAGTGAAATCACTGGCCTTTTCTAGCTGTGTGTTTACTTATCTCCTTCTCCTTGGAGGTAAATTACTTTCTTACTGCTGTTGACTCTCCGTACCACACACCCTTCCAGTATACACCCACTTGGAAAACAAAACAGGTTGATTGTGCAGGTCCTCATTGTTAGTGCTTCTGAAGTACTTGTTGCCAATACACAGGACACAGGTTTCAGCTAATGTGTTGGAAGATGCTACTTACATAGGCATTTTTTGGTGTTTTTTTTTTTTGGTTGACACCTTTCTTTAAATATGTCACTGAAGCTGAGATCATTAAAAAAATTTTGTTAATTTTTAGTTTCTCTTATATATTATAAAATTCTTATGTGGGGGTGTTTCTTACTGGTTTACACATGGTTTCCTTTTTATTTTGTTTCTGAAATAATTGTGCTGGTTGTGAAATAGATTAGTGCATTTTCATTTTAAGAACACTTTCCTTCTTACGTTGTTCATTTGAAATAACTATTTTTAGGGGAAATAGTTTTTTACAGCCACTAAATTGTATTTGTTATTTTTGTACATGCATAGCAAGAGTGGTACACTAATCTTGGGGGGAACACTTTTGTTCTATTTTAACTTTTCCTGTACATTATTACTTAAAATTATCTAGGAACAGTGCCATGAAATCTAGATTGAGAGAGAATACAGTAAACATGAGAACACCTAAAGCTTCAATAGAAATCATTTAACACTTAAAAAGTTTCAACAGGAATCATTTGTGGGGACAAAAGCAGATGAATACTGCCAGTGTCATATAATGGAAGCGTAAGGGCAAGATCCACACTGGGCAAGTACTGCAGAGACTGTAGAAACAGGGATCCTGCTTTTTTGGAGACAGACAATTTTTCTTTCAAGTAGCTGGAAGGGCGAAATGGTCTAAAATACATAATGCAACACAGGCGCTATATTGTAAGCTGTGCCAAGTTTACTCAAATTGTAGTTATTGATCAAAGTTTATTGCTTCGTCATTTTTATTTTAAAAGAGGATACTGAATGTTAGAAAATCTGTAATAAGTTTTAATTGAGAGATGTAAATAATGTATACAGACTTGTAGGTGATGGGATGGGAAATATTTAAATTCTAGGTTTTTTTAAAGGAAGAAACTGAATGTTTATTACAAAAATTAATAAATAGCTATGTTTGGCCATGAATCCTGACTTTTCATTACTGCTTATTTTTGCTACAGATATTCTCTCACTGAACTCATTCCTAGAGAAATATTGAAGGTATTTCCAATATGTTGAACATTTAAAATGTGTTAGGCATTATTTTTTATAATGTTCACAGTAACCCTAGAAGGTAGTATCTTAGTGTCTTACATACTAGAAATCTAAAGCTTAGAAATTCAATGATTAGTACTAGAGTTTAATAACCCAAATATGCTTGACCTTGAAGCAATTGCTTTGTTTTCTTTAAATATACAGTAGTCCCCTGTTATCCTCGATTACCTAGGGTCAACTGGTCTGAAAATATTAAATGGAAAATTCCAGAAATAATCAGTTTTAAATCGTACTCCATTCTGAGTAGCATGATAAAATCTTATGTCATTCTGCTCCACCTGTCCTGGATGTGAATCTGCCCTTTGTCCAGAGTATCCACGCTGTATAAGTTCCTTGCCTATTAGTCACTTAGTCGCCATCTTGGTTAACAGATCAACTGTGGAGGTATCACAGTGCTTGTGTTCAGGTACTCTTATTTTACTTAATAATGGCCCCAAAGCACAAGACTAGTGATGCTGGCAAACTTGGGTATGCCGAAGAGAAGCCGTGAAGTGTATTATGTATAGGAAAAAAACATAGTATATATAGGATTAGGTATTATCTAAGGTTTCAGGCATCCACTGGGAGTCTTGGAACGTATCCCCTGTGGATAAGGTGGGACTATTGTACTATTACCATGAGAACAGTTAGCAAAATATTTAATCATTTGTTGACATTTCCATGAAGCTAAGATTTTAACTAATTTTGTCTACATTGTAGACCGTTAAATAGTATTAGAAAATCTTAATTTTACCCTGATACCTAAATTCCAAAAGGAAATGTATATTTTAGAGTATAGTAAAAATATCATTATTTAGAGGTATTTATATTTAGAGGCATTTATGTTTGGACCATCACATTCATAATGTTTTGATGGTAATAGCCACGGCTGCCCAATGTCAGTAATTGGTATTTGAGGAAAAGACTAGGAATAGAAATGCTAGTCCATGCCGATGTGGACTGCATCTGCATGTTTTAATAAAAACACCTTGTTATTTTGCACATATAGTAGGTACAAAACACCTGTGTTTAAAGAAATACATACTCATAAAAATTAACTATTTTGATAATTAGGTTCACTTGTCTATTGTAGTAAATTTAAATAGTTTTTTAGTATATAATGTCTGGAATGATGCATTTTTGTAACATTAAGATTCTAAATAATTATTCCTATAAAGGTTAACCATGATTAAGCAATGTTTTACACTCATTTTGAACAGCATAATGATTACAGTGTCATATTTTCTTGACCTAAGTTCAACTTACAAGCATGAAGCAAAATACAGCCTCCTTTACTAAGGAGTTGTATAAAGCTGGTGGCTGGTTCCTATGCCCTTCTAGTATGTTGTTTTGCTACCACACTTCAGATTTACTGGGCTCTCCACTTTTGCTTTAATGATGGCTTCTGTTTTCTAGGCAATAATGAAGGTTGCAAGGAGAAATTTATAACGAAACTTATTAAGTTGATAAACATCCTTTCACAGAACTTGTTGGATTGGTGTATACAAATGCATGGGGCTGTATAATCACTACTTGTCAATGTTCAGGGCCTGTTATTTTTTTCTGCCTTTGTTCTCATTTTCTGAGTTGGTTTAGAGTTTTCTTAATAAACCTGTATGTATGTCATCAGTCAGGACCCTGTCTCATTCTTTAGTTACACCAGGATTCCCACAGGAGAGAAGGAATTCTCAAATTGAAGGAGTAGTAATATTTCTGGTAAGGAAGGGTTAAGGTTACGACAGTAGCATGCTCACAGCTGGCTAGGTGCTCCACTCCTATGTCTTTTATCTGCAATGCTAAAATCTGAAAAGCAAAGTGTTTTCTTGACTCAGTACAAACTTAACCTTCTGAGGTTAATAGTCTTTATCCCACTTACTGTGAAATATTAGTGTATTTAACACCTCTGCAGGAATGTGAGGGATGGTTATATAATGCATTTAGTGTATGACTGTATTTTCTAAAATCCAAAAAATTTTTCATTCTGAAATGGATCTGGCTACATGGGTTTCAGATAACCCATGGGTTATAGACAAAAATTAGAAAGGCACTTTTAAAAGTGCTCTTCTCTGGTCCCCCTTATGTTATCCACAGATTATATAGGAAAATGGAAAATCACACTGAACTTGATGCCAAGAGAGCTAGGTTCTCTGTTTCTCCCATTTACTTTGTATTTTTGAGGTACACTGTTAAGCTTGGAGGAACTCAAGCTCTCATAGCCAGAAACTGGCAGAGCTGCGAGTTGAAACCAGTCTTTAATTTTCCAATGCTTATACTCGTACTCACTGCACTTCTTTAATGTGTGTGATTTTTGTGTGTGGAAACCACACTTGGGGTTCTTACTCCTCAACTCCAAACACCTTTATCAGATCCACATGGGACTTCTTCAGTTCTACTCTCCTCCTATTTGAAGGTCTAAGAGACTCACCCTGCCTTACTCCTCTTTCAGTAGCTGACAACACCCTTACCATTTCATGGGTTTTCCTCCAAACTTGGGTGTGAAATAAAACACCTAGTAGTTTCCCCAGCTTCGTTGTCATCCTCATGACTAGCATGCAAGGCCTTTTTCATTTCAAGGATTCTGCTACTAATCACTATGGGGATCAACAAAAATAGTACACATAGAATGATATCATAAAATAACAAGGACATTACAAAGAATAATTTTTGCTGTTTTTATTCTTGATTTCCCCATGGAATCACATTTTGATTTCTGATCTTTATTTCTGAGAATGATTCACCATTTACCCACCTTATTCTGACTCCACCTTTAGATGCATTTTAGATGTGATGACAGTTGCAAAGTAAAAAAGAATAATAGGGCCTTTGGTTCCTGTAGACAATTTGAACTCAGGAACTTCTAGACTGGGTAGTGTATGGTTTACTAGGTTTTTACCATGAGTAAAAAATAGTTCCTCTGGGCATTTCTACACTGTATTTGTCCCCAGCTAGATGAGTGTTCTAGTAGAGTACATGGCACATAAATGGATATTCAAAAATTCAACATATATTTGTTAACTATGTGAGGGTGTAGGACATGCAATGTTAATTAAGCTACAGTCATGCTGAACAGAAACCTATAGTAACTTCTACATAGCATTGTAGTTAAGGGTGGAAAAAATTTCCCTTCTTCCTTTTTAGGGCCTTTGGCAGGTCTAATAATTAAATTGACGTAAGACATTAACAGGAGAAAAATTAATTTCGTTTGTATGGGAGCGCCATAAAAATGAGACAAAGACGTCAGCAAAGCAGGAAGCTTTTATACAAACAAATTTGTGAAGCATTACCAAGGCAAAGAGTTTGGGCGTGGCGTGAAGAAGCAACAAGATTTGTTTACACAGCTTGCTCTGCCCTAAATTTTCTATCTCTGGTGATAAGATTGGCTTCTACCCTCGTGGTACAGGGAAGGAACCTTTCACGTAAGAGATTTATTTCCTTCAGGGAGGACATAGGTTCAGAGTGTCCCTTCCTGCAATGGTTGTTTCTCAAATACCTTTAATTCAAAATCAGTATGTCAAAGTGCATAATCTGAGGTGGTATACTTTGCTCCGCTTCAGCATAAACGGGCATACAAATCCAATGAAGAGGGATATGAGACATTAGAAGAGGCTATCGGTGGCGTGGCATCTGACTACCTAAATTCCCACCCCAGTTCCACTTACTGATTTTGAACAGCCTCTCAGTGCCTGTTTCCTCACTGACAAATGGGGCTGTGGGGGCTCTCCAGCACTGGATTGCTAGTTAATGCATGAAAAGAGGTAGAAACAGTGGCCTAGCTGGGTTGCCAAGCAGCACTTAGTCTGACAGTCGTCCTCCAGGACAGAGGGTAACCCGTTTGATTTCTCTATTACACACTGCTTCTTCCCTGACAAGTTCAAAGTTTCAAGTCCAGCCAACTCCGCCGAGAGACTGTTCAGCTCCACAAGTCTCACAGGTGAGGCGAGCTCTCCGAAGCCCAACCCGGCCCACTCCGCGTGACGAAAGCAAGCGACACCCTCTGCCCTCAGGCGCCCTCTGCCCTCAGGCGCCCGCCGACCTGGAGCGCCCGCCCTTGGTTCCCACGACACTAGGGAACCAACCCCAACCACGCCCCCAGCTCCGCCCCTGCATTCTGGGAGAGGAGCGCCGTGGCGAGCGCGGCCCCGCCATCTGCTGCCGCGTGACCCGACGTGCCCGGCGCGCACGCAGCGGACCCTGTCATGGCTGGCTAAAGCCGAGGGGGCCGAGGATATGCTGTTTTGGGCGGCAGAGAAGGAAGGGGCGTGACTTTGCAGCTGAACGGGCGGCCCCTCCACAGGCCCGCCCTTGTCGGCCGTTGCCTCGGCGCGCCAAAATCAAATCGGGAGGACAAGCGGTGGGAGAGCCTGCGACCGGCCGGAGTCCTGCCTGTTGGTCAGGGTGCGTTCGGCGTCAGCGTCGGTCCGGACACCTGTGGCCACTCCCTAGCTCTCCCTGCCCAACGCACTCGGGGGCTATCACTAGACCAGGAATGGCCACCCCGCCCAAGAGGAGCTGCCCATCTCCCGCGACCAGCTCTGAGGGCACCCGCATCAAGAAAATTTCCATTGAAGGGAACATCGGTAAGGAGCCCCGGGAAATGTTGGGTCCATAGCAAGGGGAGTCACGGTGGCAGTTGAAGCGCCCGTTTGCCCATTTGCTGCATCTCTGTGGCTTCTCAGTGAGGGTTTCCCCCGGCTCGGAGGTTTGCGGGTCTGTGAAACGCGCTTTGGGCCAGGTTAACCCCCTTTGTTGGGATTCCCGCGAAGGAAAGGGTTTTTTTTTTCTTTTGGAAGTGTGTGTGTGTGTGTGTGTGTGTGTGTGTGTGTGTGTCCCCTTGGAGTGTAATTTACCTACGTTGAATTACCCATCTTTTAGATGTACTCTTCTATTAGCTCAACATACATATAATGTCATTTTACTACTACCGCGATCAAGATTTAGAATATTTCTGTCACCTCAAAAAGGTCCCTCCTGTCCCCTTGTAGTCAGCCCTCTCTGTCTTCCTATCCTCTGGCAACTACTGATCTGACTTCTATCCCTGTAAGTTTTGCCTTGTTCTGAATGCCATATAAACGGAAGTTATGTAGCCTTTTTGTGTCTTGCATCTTTAATTTAGCATAATGCTTTCAGATTCATTTATGTTGCTTGTTTTGGTAGTTCTTTTTTATTGCTGAGTAGTATTACATTGAATGGTATTACCACAGTTTATTTGTTTCCCAGTTGTGGACATTTGACTGTTTCCAATTTTTAGTGATTGTGAATAAAACTATAAGCATTCAAGTGAAAGGAAAGAGTTTTTTAATGGTCTTAACAGCATGAAGTTGGTTTTTTTTTAAAAAGATTTTTTATTGGGGAATTTGGGGGAAGGGAACAGACAAGTTGCTGTCATTTTGTTCTTCAGTCTAGTTGTGGAGGACGTTGCTTCACTGGCCCAAGTTGGCACCATCATTGTGCTCTTCCCGGG
>NW_017731736.1:724949-736109 GCF_001890085.2 Hipposideros armiger | reverse complement strand
ATATGTATATATAATTATAGTTGACATACAATATTATTCAACATCATCTTCAGGAATACAGTGCGGTGGTCAGGTCTCTACACCGACTATGAAGTGATCTTCTCTCACAAGACATGAGCCCATCTGGCCCCCTAAAAAATATTTACAACATTATTGATTATATTCCCCAGACTGTCTTTTCTATCCCTGAGGCCATATTGTAGTTATCAATTTGTATTGTCTTGTCCCTTCCCCTTCTCCTTCATCCCCACCCCCTCCCAACTAGCAACCCTCAGTTTTTCCTCTGTGTATTTGAGACTGTTTCTGTTTACATTTCTCATTTATTCAGTTCTTTAGATTCCACATACAAGTGAGATCATATGGTATTTGTCTTTGTCTGACTGACTTATTTCACTTAACATAATAGTCTCTAGGTCCATCCATATTGTTGCAAATGGTACTATTTCCTTCTTCTTTATAGCTGAGTAATATTCCATTGTGTAAATGTACCACAGTTTCTCAATCCAGTCGTCTACTGATGGGCATTTCAGTTGTCAGAATCAATAATTAATACCTTTTAAATTGCGCACCATTCTGAGTAGCATGATGAAATCTCATGCTGTCTTTCTCTGTACCCCCTAGGACGTGAAGCATCCCTTTGTCTAGCATATCTGTACTGTACATGCTAGCTGTCCATTCAGTCACTTAGTAGCCACCTTGATTATCAGATCAACCGCCATGGCATCACAGTGTTCACGTACCCTTATTTTACTTAATAATGGCCTCAAAGCACCAGAGTAGTGACACTGGCAATTTTGATATGCCAAAGAAAAGCTGCAAAGTGAATGTATGTATAGGCAAAAACATAGTACAGTTGACCCTTGAATAATTCAAACTGCTTTCAGTCCACAGTGGGGTATCCACGAATGTGGAGGGCCAACTGTAAGCATTGTTCTGTGCCAACTTATATAAGGGACTTGAGTATCCTCAGATTTTGGTATTCATGGGGGTCCTGGAACAGTTAAGTTTTTTTTTGTTTTTGTTTTTGTTTTAGCTGAGCCATCCTGCCACCTGTTGGCAGCTCGGCTCGGGCCAGGAATCGAACTGGCAACCATGTTGCTGAGAGCTCGCACTCTTGAGTGAGCTCTTAACCAACTGAGCCAATCAGCCAGCCCGCTGGAATAGTTAAGTTTTAAAAAAGGGAGTCACAAGTTATACACAGATTTCCTACTGTGGGGGCAGGGAGGGGTTGCCACCCCTAACCCCCGTGTTGATCAAGGGTCAACAATATGTGTAGGGTTTGGTATTATCTGCGATTTCAGGCATCCCACTGCGGGACTTGGAAAGTATCCCCTGCAGATAAGGGGAGACTACTGTAATTGTGTTATCACCTGCTTTAAATTCTCTGACATCCCCCTTACCTACACTAGAAGGAATTGCAAACTGATGGCCTGCAAGTGTACAATAGTGGCCTCCACAAATTTGAAAAATAAATTTTTTAATTAGTTATTAGCATTAAAAAAATTTGAGATTCCTGTAAACTCTAAATTTTTGTCTTCTCTTGAAAAATCTATAGTAATATCTGGCAGTGCCGGGTCTGCATTTCTTCTGTAAGACAATTTGCTATTTAGATGGTGGAAGTTCCTGACCACTTGTCTTCCTGACATTGAAGCTTTGCCAGTTGCTGTTTACTTACTATTGCTTTTGCACTGTTGTTCATGTGTACCCTCCACCTTACTTGTCAAATCCAAATAATCTATAAATGTACAAATTGCTCATCTGTGTGTACAAGACTATTTTGTGATTCCCCTGTTCTCCCTTGAATTTGAAACTTAACTGGTCATTTTAGTTTTATACTCATAATCCATCTTATGTTCTTTGTTACTAAAATACTTCCTTATGTTAGATTTATGGAGGCTTTACCTGGTTCTTCTCATCTTAATAGTCTGTACAGAATAACTTTTGGCACCATAATGCCTGCTTGGCATAAGTAATTTTTTTAGGCCTTGTGACTTTTTTTTGTTTTGTTTTAAAGATTTTACTGGGGAATTGGGGAAGGGAACAGTGTTGGGGAATTGGGGATGGGAACATTATGTTTTTCCAGTATCCATCAGCTCCAAATCAAGTTGTTGTCCTTCAATCTTAGTTGAGAAGGGTGCAGCTCAACTCCAAGTTCAGTTGCCGCTTTCAGTCTACTTGTGGGGGTGGGGGTGGGGTGGGGGGAGCAGCCCACCATCCCATGTGGGAGTCGAACATGTGCTCTCACCAGCTGAGCCATCCGTCCGCCCGTTGGCATATCAGCTCAGGCGCAGCTCACTGTCCCATGTGGGAATCTAACTGGCAACCCTGTTGCTCACAGCTAGCGCTCTAACCAACTGAGCTACCCAGCTGGGCCAGGTCATGTGACTTTTTAAACTATTAACACTAGTGTCCTTGGTTCTTGTTTTCCTTTGCTGTCATAGAGTATTAATTTATTAAGTTAGCTTATTTTCTAGTTTCCCGTTTCCCATATCCAGGAACTGGATATTAGTCCAGTTGGGAACTATAGGTAACTATCGTGACTTTGCTTATAAATGTAACTCTTATTACTCTTAAAATTTCAGAGTGTAGCTACATAAACGTTTGCTGTTTGTAGACAGTGTCAGAAGAAAGGTGAATGCTCTAGCCTTTAGTGCTTTCAGAGTCTAGCTGATGCCTGATTTTTTAATGTGTTTTTTCTGAACATCATGTTTTCCTTTCCTTCTTCATCTAGCTCAGTGAATGTCTGGTGATCATTTTATATGCTTCCACTTATACTTGTAAATGCCTTACAGTACCTATGCTTACCCTTTCCACACAAAATCCGTTGTCACAAGTGTTTTTCCCATGATTAGATCTCATAGTCATCTAATTTATCCTTAAAAGTTTTTCTTCTATCCTGTGGTGATAATAGGACTTTTGTGTTTTGCTTCTCAACTGCTCTCTGTGTTACCTTCTTATTGACGCCCCTCTTTTAGTTCTCTATGTGTGCTCTTTTAAAGTTCTTCCAGTTTTTTTCTTTTCTTCTATTGCCCTATTTATTGTCCTAGGTTAGAATATAGTTCTGTAAGTCAAAGGTAAGTTCTTTGTGTTCTCTTTGGATCCAGTTTATAAGGAAGAGAAGGCTTTGCTTACAAGCATACTGAAGTTGTGTGTGTGTGTGTGTGTGTGTGTGTGTGTGTGTGTGTGTGTGTGTGTGGAGAGAGAGAGAGAGCGCGAGCGCGTTATGCTGACTAGAGATGTCTAATATAACCACATTTGGTGACTTCAGATAGGAAGGGTGTGGTGGTCATTAGGAGTACTGTTATACCCTGTTAAATTCTAGGTCAGGACTTTTCCTATTATTAAATAGAATGTATTCCTGGGTAATTTAAAAATAGAATATAATGTGTTCTGATTACACCAGAACTACCCCCACCCCCCATATCTCAGAAGCTAGTGAATCGTCAGGGAGAAGTAAAGTACATATGACTTTTTTTTAAAGGGTTGGATAGAATGCACACTGCACAGACTCATGAAAGTGAAGCAGTGAAACATGGCTATTTCTTGTAGGAAGTGCTTTGCAAAAATGTTTTTATAATTTGTTAGCCATAGTGCCATATGATAATTAGTGTCATATATAATACTATTTTCCATTCTAAATTCTAGGTATTGGATGCACCTTTATATTGATTTTATGGTTTCTTTGGCTGTTTCTAAATAAGTTTTAGATAAAGACCTGAGCTTTTTTTGTAAACTGAGAGAATGGAGCCAATAGAGAGGGAAATTTTTAAAATGTGGGAGCCTAGAATGACTATCACTGTAGTTGCTTATCACAGCAGTTTCCATGAGGAGGGAATTATTATTTCTCCATTGTATTATGAGGAAACAGGCTCCGAGAGGTTCAGTGACGTAACCAAAATCACATACCTAATTCAGTGGGAGAATAGCTATGACCTCTTCCCACAAAGTTCTCTCTCATTGCTTGGTTAAGGAAAGTGAGTCTAAGACAATGATCCTTTCCTGCTATAACATCTTGCCAAAAATCCCACCACATTTTTAATTCTCTTTTATGGTTTTGGTAAACTAAAAACAATAACAAATGTGCTTAGTATAAAGTGAGCAGGGACCCTTTTAGTTTTCATTAAAAAAAATCTAAAGAGAAAGGTAAGGGAATTGAATGTTTTTGTTTTTTGTATTGTTTGCTATTACAGTCATGCACTGCTCAACGATGAGAGTATGTTCTGAGAAATGTGTAGTTAGGCAATTTCATCGCTGTGAGACCACCATATAGTGCACAAACCTAGATGGTAGAGCCTTCTACACACCTAGGCTATATGGTATATAGCCTGTTGCTCCTAGCCTACAACCCTGTACAGCATGTTACTGTACAAAACACGAGATTAAATCAAGCACAAGAGAAAATCATGCATTTAAGAGATGCATTAAACACAAGATGTAATAATTAGGCTGCTGCTGGCATAACACAGCATACTGTTTTTCAGCAGACTTTTTTTTTATAAGTAGAAAGAGTATCTAAAATAACCATATACTAAATATATAAACCAGTAACATAGTCGTTTATTATCATTAAGTGTTACACAAAATTGAGTGGCTATGCTTTTATACGACTGGCAGCACAATAGGTTTATTTACACCACCATGACCACCAACATGTGAGTAATGCATTGTGCTAAGACGTTAGGATAGCTACATTTCACCTAGGCGATAGGAATTTTTCAGCTCCATTATAATCTTTAAGGAACCACTGTTATATATGCAGTCTGTCATTGATTGAAATGTCATTATGCTGTGCATGACTATAAATCTTGAAAATCTGATGAGTAGAATTTTTTTTTTCTGGTAAGTTTCTTTCCTTAGTTTTATTTTTCCTCTCACAAAAGCTGCAGGGAAGTCAACATTTGTGAATATCCTTAAGCAAGTCTGCGAGGATTGGGAAGTGGTTCCTGAACCTGTTGTCAGATGGTGCAATGTTCAAAATGCTCAAGATGAATTTCAGGTATGAAAATAAAATTTAACTAAATAAAATAAAAACCTTTTGGTTTAGAGAATCAGTGGTATTTAATCTCTTAGGTTTTTGCTAGCTTATTTTTCTTTTCCAATAAAACTTTCAAATCTAGCATTAAGTCTATATCTTAATCTGGGCAGTAGTTACACGGATGTATATCTATGTAAACATTGAACTATGGATTTATATGCTTTATTGTACGTAAGTACAATTTTTAAAGTTTTCAAAAATTAATTTAAAAGTTTACAAAAATCTAATTGTAAGTTAAATTCCTTGAGTGGCTTTTTACATTTTATTTAAAAACAAGCAAAGAAAACAAGAACAAAACTACTCAATAGCTTAATTTTATTAGTTTGTCTTTCAAGCCTTTTGCCTCAGCAAGAACCATTAATCTCCCATTTCTTTGTACTGTCATTCTTGCTAGACTTTCACCCTGGACAGAAGTTTCTATTTCCCAGCACTTTTCCATCCTACATTGCAAATGTGAAAGAGGAAGTGACAGTTAAATTTTATTTTTTTATAGCAAAATGTTTTATAGTATGCGTATGAAGGAGACAGATCTGATTGTTAAGATTTTTGTTTCTGGGGAATTGAAATTGAAAGCAACATACCAGAAACCTTCAACATGGAAATGTGTGCCAGAAACTTAATTTGGTAGAGCTGAGGAGGACAGGATTGGAAAAAAATGTCTAATTTTTAGAGTTTAGCTATTGGTATGAGGAATCTGAGAATAATAAGTGAGTATTGAAAATGTAAATTATATATACAAGGAGAAATCACTAGCTAGCAAGATATTGTGTAGATTTTGAGGATATATATGGTTTTGAATAACCAAAAATATTTTCTTATATACCTATGTGTGTTAAAGTGGTTACATTTGTTTGTTTGCTTCTTTCTTTTAGCATTTTTTTATTGACATGATATAACTATGGAAAAGTATATGGAATATTGTACAGTTTGAAGAACAATTTTAAGGTTAACATCTTTGTAACCATCATCCAGCTCAAGAAGGAAAACATTATTATCATTCCAGAAGTCCCAGTTAGTCCTTCTCAAGTCACGATATCTCATTCCCTAGGGTAATGACTCCACTAGGATAAACACTCATGAAATAACCCCTGTGATAATAGGGGTTTTCCTGCTTTCTGAAAATAATTGAGCATACATGAGCATGTCTCTTAAGAAATGTAACCTAGTTTTGTCTGTTTATGATGGTTTTGTAATGAAATAAACTTTGTATTTTTCCTGTTGTATCTTTTGCCTAATAAGTTTATGAAAATTGTCCATATTGTTGCATACAGCTATAGCTTGTTCATTTTCATTACCATATAGTATTCAATTGTACTCATATATCACTATTTGTCCTTTCTATACCTGTAATCATTTTTCGAGTGGTTTCTAGTTAAGTTGCTGTAAAAACAGCTCTGCTGTGAACATGGATGCTGATGTACATACATGCAAGTGTCTCTAGGAATAAGAAGTAAAATTACTGGGTGGTGGAGTACATGTACAATGCCTGTTTTCCAAAGTGGTTTTACCAGTCTGTTCCCCACAGTGTCCTCAAGTTGTCATTAGTCCATGTCTTTGCCAATATTTAGTATTGTCCAACTTCCTAGATTTTGTCATTCTGTTCAACATTTAATAACTTACGTTTTTTATTTGTATTTCCCTGATTGCTGATGAGATTGTGCTCCTTTAGTTAATTAATTTGCAATTTCTTTTTTTGATTTCTTTTATAAAGCCCCTGTTTAGGTCCTTTTGCCCAATTTCCTTTTCTTTTGTCTCCCCACCTCACTGCATTTTTACCTCCCAAAGTACGTCTCATGGCCTCTTTACTGAAGTGCCATATTCAGGGTTGCTTATTTTTAAAATTGAGAAACTTGTGTTCTAAAAATACCTCTTTTCTCCCCATTTCTGGGATCAGCTGTCAGTGTAGTTATTCTCAAGTGTTAAGTAGAAAGTAGCCAAATTAAACAAATTCAAAAAATGCAGAAGGGATTCCAGTGTTAGACTAGATTGAATTAGGTGAACTCTATTTAAGGTCCATTCTAGTTTTAGTATTATAAGCTTCTAACTCAAATATGTATAACTATTTTGTTGACACATTAAATGTCTCTGCCTCTCATATACCTCACATTAACCAAGAGCACAGAAACTGACATATAAAAACCAAATGTCAAAAATATTAACTTGCAGAGAGAAATGTAATTATCAGATTCACTGAATTAGGTCAATCTACTCTCTATGTAGGCCCATAATTCTCAACCAGTAGAAGGAACTCTTAAAGAATCTCAGAGATTTGTAGTGCTTTTTAAAGTAACAAACAGTTCCTTGGGAATTCAAATATGTGAATGCCTCTTGGTTAAAAATGACTGCCCTATAGATATGTATGATATGGGGGGGTGGAAGTGGGGCGGTGGATTGGGGGAGGGAGGTTGTCACTTTGAGGGGTAAAAAGTATAACTATTGCACTGTATTGTACACCTGAAACTAATTAAAAAAACACGTTTATTTCACAATAAAAAAAAAATGACTGCCCTAGTGAATCACTAGGAGTGTTGTGAGTCTACTGAACCCTTTAGTTATGTTAGAGATGAAAGGTTGAAAACCCTGAGTCAGTACACATGGGAAGACAATTTATGATAAGGCTGGCTGTTAAGCTTAGAGTCAGAGCCCAGGAAATTAGATATATTATCTTAATGACTGATGTCATCAGACTGTGACACATTGATGCATCTGTCTCCATTTTGAGGCTCTATTGGTTTCATGAATCTGATATGCATGTATATGATATGGGCTGGGGCATTTTATTCCCGTATACTAGAGTCAAATTTCCCAATGACCTTTCTTTAAAACTACCATGCAGATGCTCTTGTTACTATCCAGTCATGTCTCCATGATGTTTCAATGTGATTACCTTCTCTGATAGCTTTATTGTGTGTGTATCGAGGGCTACCATGTTGTTAGTACTCTGTACTACTAGGTAGAATTTCAGACAGTGTGAGGATAGTATTTGGGGGTATAAGGTTGTAGAATGTGAGGATGGTGGTGCGTGGGTGGGTTCCCTGTATCTTGGGAGATTTTCTTTTTTTTCTAGAACTCTACTAAATTCAAGAAATGGGATTTTCTTCCTTTATCCTGGATCCCTTCTTCAGACCCATCCCTGATGCAGTCCTTGGGGTTATAGTGTGAATCACCCATTGTCCAAATCTCAGTTTTCTTAGAGTACTCTCAGTAGTGAGAAGTAGACTGTCTTCAGACACTGTCTTCAGACCCATCGCTCGCAAGGCCATGTCCTACTTTGGGTGTTCTCCATTTAATCACACTTCTTGGCAGTTGCTATGAATGGGAAGAGTTGGGCTATTGGTACCTTTGATCAATTACCCTAGTCAGTAACTAAATTTGCACTTGCATGATTATCTTGGGCTGTTTTGTTTTTGGCTGTTTTTTTTTTTAACTTGCCACCTAGTGGCTGAAATATTGCTATACTATTGATAAGCTGCCACCAATTATAGCAAAATAATGAGGCTAAGTACCTAAAAAGATGTCATCTCCCCTCCCCATTCCATGTTAAGGATTATCTTTAAAATATACCATCCAGATGATTATCCGTCTTTGTATTGAAGGTTTATTTTAAATAATAATTTGCTTTATTTGGTGATTTATGTTATTATTTAGGCCCAAAGCTTTGATTTGATTGCTTCCTTTTAGCTTATTTTTGAGATACACAGACTAATAGGGAGATATCCCCGCTCTCTCCTGTTTTCTCATTAAGATGAATTCTTTTGAGGCACTTTGTTATTAATTGTGAAGTACTACTTTTACCCAACACTTCTTACCACTAAGAAGCCACTGAAAAATTAGTAACTGAGAGAAAGAAGGGATAAAATAAACTTGTCAGTGAAGCAACAGCATATTTTTTGATAAGTCATTCTTGGAAATTAATTAGGAATACTTGATAAAGTACTTTCACTCATACCTTCTCAAATCACCTGATAACTTTCATTGGCTATTTTGTGATTATCTTGTTTGGTGGACTCTGATTATTTTTGATTGAACTTAATTTAACTCTTTTGCCATGTTTGCAAAGGTTAGACTAGAATTAAAAGATAGGTGATTTTGTATCTTTACTTGATATTTCTGATTTTCCCTTATGTTGGCAATAATATGGGTTTTCTGTAAAGTGTATCCTATCATGAAGTGAATTATAGATATGAATTTCAAAACAAAATAAAAATTATCCATAATCCTACCGCACTATACGTTTAGGCAAGAGAGATTACATTTACTGGAAAATCCAAATACAAGGAGATGTATGATCTTCTTTGTGTGCTTAACTTTTTTTATTGTGGTAAAAAACACATTATAAATTTTATCTTAACCAATTTTAAAAAATTAATTAATTTTAAAGATTTTATTGGGGAATTAGGGAAGGGGAACAGTTTTGGAGAATTGGGGAAGGGAAACAGCCAAGTTGTCCTTCAATCTTAGTTGTGGAGGGCATGGCTCAGCTCCAGGTCCAGTTACCATTTTCATTCTAGTTGCAGGGGGGCACAGCCCACCATCCCATGTGGGAGTTTAACCGGCAACCTCCTTGTTAAGAGCATGCGCTCTAACCAACTGAGCCATCCGGCTGCCCACTGGCAGCTCAGCGGCAGCTCAGCTCAAGTCATTGTCTTCAATCTAGTTGTGGAGGGCGCAGCTCACTGGCCCATGTGGGAATGAAACCGGCAACCTTGTTGCTCAGAGCTCGCGCTCTAACCAACTGAGCCACCCGGCTGCCCCTCATCTTAAAATTTTTTAAGTGTACAGTTTGGTATTTTAAGTATATTTGCAATGTTGTAAAACAGATCTCTGGAGCCTTTTCATCTTGTAGAACCGAAGCTACTTGTTAAACAACTCTCCTTTGCTTCCTTCCCCAAGCTCCTGGTTGCCAACATTCTGTTTTCTGTATCTATGAATCTAATTACTTTAGATACTTCATATAAGTGGAATCATACAGTATTTGTCCTTTTGTGACTGGTTTATTATTTCACCTAGCATATTGTCCTCAAGGTTCTTCAGAAAAGCTTTCAAACTTTCACTATCTTTCTAGTAAAGAAGCCTATTTAATTTTACATATTTAACCTATTTTGTTATCTTAGTATTCACAGAGCATAGCAAATTGATCACAAGTGTTTTCTAAATGAACTAAATTCACTTCTGATAGATTTTATTAAATGTTATCAGGTAGATTTAAGGTAACGCTGCTATAATAAACTCTAAAATCTCTGTGGTTCACAATAATAAAATATTATTTCTCAGCAAGCAGTATAATACAGTATTTGGTGGATGGCAAATTCCTACATGCTGTGACTCAGGGACCCAGGTCCCTTCTAACTTGTAGCTCATCCAACCTAAGACAGTGCTTCAAACTTGACTATCTTTAGAGTCACCTGAAAGATTTGTTAAAACACAGATTTCCAGCCCTACCCCAAGTTTCTGATTTAGTTTGTCTGGGAGAGTGCTGAAAACATGCATTTCTCACAAGTTCCCAACTGATGTTGATTCTGCTGTTATGGGGCCATACTTTGATACCCCTGCCCTGGAGCTAAAGTTGAGAACCACACTAGGGCCTTGATGTCCTTTGCTAACAGCTGATGGGTAAAGAAAGAATCATAACATTTGAAAGGTTTTCATGGGTCAAACCTGGAAATGGTATACACTGCTTCTGCCCTACTTCCATTGGGTAGAACTGAGTCACATGGCTGCAATTAACGATAAGGGAGGCTGGAATATAAAGCCCACTTGTGTGCCCAGGAAGAAAAAGAACCTGGTTTTAGAGAACACATAGCAGTGTCTGCCACACATCTCTAAATAGAAGTAACTTTTATTTATTTATTTTAAAAAATTTCTATAGGTTACATTTGTTCTTTTTTTTTTTTTTTGGATGGGAACAGCGCTGGGGAATTGGGCAAGGGGAACAGACAAGTTGCTGTCCTTTTGTTCTTCAGTCTAGTTGTAGGGGACGTTGCTTCACTGGCCCAAGTTGGCACCATCATTGCGCTCTTCCCGGGCGAGGCAGGATCAGTCTCTGGCTTCTGGACGGCCGCTCATGGCGGCTGCTGGCTGCTCACGCTGGCTGCTGGCTACACACGGTAGCCCATGGCAGCCCA
>NW_017731736.1:714628-724849 GCF_001890085.2 Hipposideros armiger | reverse complement strand
TAGCTGTAGAGGGCAGTGTCACTGGCCCTCATATGTGGGATCCGAACCAGGGCCCTCTGGCGTCCCAAGCCAGCTCTTAACCAACGTGCCACTCGACTGGCCCACATTTATTTTTAAATGTAATTTAAACTCAGAGGTACCACGTTTAATTAATTTATGTAGAAGTTGTTGAAGTTTATTTTAAAGTTAATGGCTGCATTGGTGATAGGTATTTGTGCAGCAAAGACAAACATCATTTGTGTAGCAAAGCCCAGATGATGATAAAGACCAAAAATTGTTTTTCATGGTTAGTTATATTTAAAAAAATAACTCAGATGTAGATGTATTTTTGCTAGTGAATTTGTTTTTATGTGCTTAGTGAATTCTCTATTGTATGTATAGTTAGTAAAATTACCCATGTCTAAGATAAAATTATTAAACTACAGAGCACCAGCACCATGTTAATCATCCACATAGTAGCCAAATATCTCCTTTTAATAAATCAAATGTAAGTGTTGTTTACTTTATAGTTATAACTTCAGCATTTAATGGCAGTGAAACATTTTGGAAAGAATATGGCTTTAAAATCAGTCCTAGGTGTGAATCCTAGCTCTGCTGCTTACCAGGTATATTGATATTAACAAGTTATGCAACCTCTTTGAGCCCATTTTTTTTTTTCATCTGAAAAGTAGGGTCAGTGATGACTATTTCATGGGGTTGAGATAATTTATGTAAAGCTTTTCATATAGTTCCTAGCATAAAACAGACAAATGGTATAATTAACATTAAAATTGAAGTGTATTACCCTAATGGATATTTTGAGTAATGAAATTTACTAGCTCTTCAACAAATATTCTGTATTTTCTGCTTCTAAGACATGAAAAATAAGCTAGAAAAATGTAAATATGCCTTTTGTGCTCATATTTCGAAGCACATTTATTTTTTAAAAACATGCCATTTAAGCCAGGGATAATCTAACCAGGTATAGAGCAGACTAATCCAAGACTTAAATTTTGTGTTTAAAGTAATGTTTATACTGCAGAGAATTCCATATATACATGGATACCACTACCATCCTACCCTTCTTGTTTAGTATCAAATACATCTAATTCCTTTATTTAATGGAGTGAAAAAACTTCCTTAAATGATTTAACATTAAGCCATTGGATGAATGCTAGCACCTACCATGAAATCAGTTGTAACTTATGAGAAGTTGATCTTAAATTACCTTTCTGATTAATTTAATATACAAGGGAGAAAACAGGAAGGCTCTATATCATTTTATCGCTTTTCATTTGTTTCATCACTATATATCACTTTTCTCCCTCAAGCTGTTTTGAAGGTCAGTTATTTCAAAATAGATAATCCTCCATCTCTCCTTTTTGAAGAAATGAGGAAATGTGCCTAAAATCTGGTGTCAGTAGTGAAAGAAATTTAATGTGACCTCGTTTCTCTGTTTTATTGGAAGTTTTTAAAATTGTTATTATTTTCATTTCAGATAAATTCTCATATACCCTCTTTGAAGGAGTAGCTGATATCCAGGAAAGATTAAAGAAGTTTTGTTAAGAGAAAATGCTTGTTGACTGGTCAAAAGTTTACAAAATTATTTTGGGCCTGCCAACCTTTACTTAAATGACAGTACATGATAAAAATATGCTTTAAAAACACAAATTTAACTACCTTTTTTTTTTTAAGAAGGAATGTTTGTAATAGGTAAAAGTGCTAGATAAGGGACACACAAATAACTGAGAACAAGGACGGAAGCAAATCATTTGTGTGGCCAAAATGGAAATCATAAAATCATGCATTATGGTTAATGTGGCTTATTCATAGGGCATTTACTTATACTTTGACACAACCTAATAAACTTATTTTCTGATTAGAAGGGGCTGTCAAGGGAGGGACTGTAAAGAAGCAGCCATGTCTACAATCTGACATCAAAGGAGAAAATAAAAAAATGAAAAAGAGACAACTAAAAAGTAATACTTATTTGGGCTCATTTAGCATAAGATCGAATAGAAATTTGAACACTCTGATATTTTTATGTGTAGAATGGAGGTTTGTGCTTTATTGCTAACTTCTTTCATACATCCAACTGTCAATATTCAATAATACTAAGTAATTTTCAAAATGCTATGCCTACCAGGGTACGAAAATAAAATACACATTAGTGTCCTCTTCCTAAAAAAAATAACTGAATAAAAAAATTTTGAGTGAGTTGAAAAACTTCACTTAGCTAGAAAAATTCACTTGTATGAAACATTTTCTCCCTGGAGAAAGCCGAGTAAGTGGAAAGTCAGTTTTATAATTAAGTCAACAAAGGCTATTCAATGGAACACTCATAAAAATAAATTTGTTCTTTAAGCAGTTTGGGAAGGCAACTACACCCTTATTTCAGTTCATTGGCTCAAAGTTTTCTCTAAGCAGACCTATTGTGGACTGTTAGCCTCTTGCCACTTTATACTTTTTTTGTTTCAATTTTGGAAAGAAGATTCAACTTAATTATGTGGTTTGTGGTATGTAATTTAAATTCTGCCTCAAAGTGCCATGTGTTTGTGTGGTTTTTAATTTTTAACTGAAACTTTGAGGTCAGTCATAATATTTACACTTCTGAATTTTTTTTTTTCTAGAGGAAAACCACCTACTTTGAGTATGAATGGCAGGAAGCATTCAAGGGTATTTATTTGGACTAGGGTTTTTAGAAGTCCGATTTGGGCCAAACAAATAATTTCTGCCATAGGCTGTTAGTTTTTGACTGTTTGTGAAAAAGATCTGAAAAATCTGTGGTGAAGCTAGCTTTTCAAATTCTAGACCTCAGGCAACCTGAAAAATACAGTGCGAAAGAGCCAGGAAGAAGAGCACTTACTCGTTTTGGCTTTGCTAATCATGGTGCATTTATTTATCCAACTTCTCTTTTTGAACTTTTTAAAAAATTAAGGGCCGGCCAAGTGGCTCAGTCGGTTAAGAGCTGGCTCAAGAATGCGAGCTCTGAGCAACAGAGTCGCCGGTTCGATTCCTGGACCGAGCTGAGCTGCCAACAGGTGGCAGGATGGCTCACCTAAAAAAGTAAATAAATTAAAAATTAAAAGAGTCCTATTGATCACATTAACTTGGCTTTTTGTTTCTTTTTTCAAATTCGAAATAGGAACTCACAGCATCTCAGAAAAGTGGTGGGAATGTTCTTCAGATGATGTACGAGAAGCCTGAGCGATGGTCTTTTACCTTCCAGTCATATGCCTGCCTCAGTCGCATACGAGCTCAGCTTGCTTCTCTCAATGGCAAGGTGAAAGATGCAGAGAAACCGGTATTATTTTTTGAACGATCTGTGTATAGCGACAGGTATGTCTTACTGATATTTATGTTACTAGAAATTAAGACTGAGAAATGGAAAAAGTGTTTATTTATTTAAAATAAGTAATAATAAACCCATTACATATTAACATAAATAATATACTGGTGAAAACTATATTTTTCAAAACAAAAAAATTTGTGAGAAGGGGAGCATTATTTTATATTTTTTGTGAATCTCTTTACTGTCTGACTTAATAGAAGGCAGCCAGATTCCCACTTATGCTTCTATGTTCAATCTGTTGTAATATATTCTTGGTTGAAGTCAAATATATAAATAAAGTAATCTGGGCTCTCACAGAGCCCCTGGAAGGGTCTTGGGGACTACCAGGGGTCCTCAGACCACATTTTTGAGAACAACTGGCCAAGAACATAGTTCCTGTAGTTGGAGATACTCTTGTTTTTTTTCTACTATCGAAGGCATTATCTCCCATGGGTTTTAGGAGAATGTTCCATGTCCATTTAACAGATCCATTGTCTCTTTTCTATTTCTTTGTGTTTTTTGGAAAGGATTTATGTATTGATGGAGGCTGTCTTTCAGGTATATTTTTGCATCTAATTTGTATGAATCTGAGTGCATGAATGAAACAGAGTGGACAATTTATCAAGACTGGCATGATTGGATGAATAACCAGTTTGGCCAAAGCCTTGAACTGGATGGACTCATTTATCTTCGAGCCACTCCAGAGGTGAGACTCAATAAATATTTGTTTATTCCATTAAAAATTTAAATTTAAATTAGAAATCCTTTCAGTGGTATGCAGTGAAGGCAATTTAGTTTAATTCCACTCCCCATCCTGTAGCTCCCTACCTCCAAATTAGAAACTCATAACTGTGTAAGTAGATGCATTCTATTTTCTCAGCGAACTAGAAGCCCAGATTTGGCAAGTTGCTCTTTTAGACTCTTCCCTATTCTTCCTCAGTTCTAGTCATTATTTCTTCTTAACTTTTGCAGGGTCTCTTATCTATCACAGCTAGATTAAGAAACTTGCTCAAGTAACTCTTAGAATATAGGTTTCATGAGGTGAGACTTTGGGTATTTTAATTACTGTTGAATTTCCAGTGCCTAGAACAAGTCCTGGGTACGTAGTAGGAGCTCAGTAAATACTTGCTGAATGAATGGCAAAGTTGATGGAGGTCCATTTCAAGAAATCTTTATGGTTTTGACTTGGAATGGGTGAGTAGTAGCAGCTACTGTTGAGACTTAACACTTGCCTTTTTCAGTTAAGGGAGCTTATTTGAAATTGTGCCTTTTATGATAGATTGTAATATAGTTATTCTTGTTTACGTATGAAACTATGTAATGAATCCAGGAAGACCAAGTGGATGCCTTTTATAAAATTAACATAAATTATAGCTTACATTTACTAACAAATTTCTGGTTTTGGTGCTTGCATTTCCATTTTCCTGTTTTTTTATTTCTTCCCTGTGTCACTAAGTAGGCTCTGATGAATGTTAATGTTAAGACTTTTAGCCCGAAAAATACTGTGCTGTATTGAAGCTGAATTTTCAAAGAAACTAGGTTTCTGATCTAAGTGATGATTTTGTTTATCCTCTAATATCAAGTAAGCCAGAATTTAATAATAAGTTTGAAATTTACTTTTATTTTTGAAAATAATTTTTTGTTTTTAATTACAAAAATAATAAATACAAATATAGATGAAAGAACATAAAGAATGCTAATAATTTTATTCTGTTAGAAACATTCATAGTAAATATCTTAAAGTCTAACAAAAAACTTTTATTTCGTTAATATTGTGATATCTTTGATTAGAGGATCATTTAATTATTTGAAAAGAGGATTTATAAAGACTTAGAAGCACAGGTTTATGCTGAACTTTTTTTTTCCATTTTATAAAACTTATTTCAGATAGAGTATTTCAAGTATGGATGCCAAAAATTGATAGGCTTATTTTGGCTTCCTTTTGAAAGTACTACTTGGTTTAGAGCCACCAAATGGTTGAAAAGTACAGGGAGGGAAAAATTAACTATTTCAACTTTCTAGAAGTAATAAATGGAGATTTTGGCTAGCATAACTAAAGAGATACTAGGGAAAAAAATTTTAATGGCAGCAGACAAGAATAATTGTTCCTCTTCTTCCTCCTCCCCCCTTGCCCCTTCCCTCTTCTTATTGCTTGGTTTTAGAAATGCAAGAGTAGAATATATTTACGGGGAAGAGAGGAAGAACAAGGTATTCCTCTTGAATATTTAGAGAAGCTTCACTATAAGCATGAAAGCTGGCTCCTGCATAGAACGCTGAGGTAAGACTTCCTTATTTTTATTTACTACTCATTTTTAATACTTTTATCAAGTTTTAATTAAAAATGCAGCATGTACAATTTTTTATTTTCGGCAATTTTATTTATTAGTGTTGTAAGATCTCCCAGAATGGGGGATTCTAGGTGTGGATTTTCATTCTTTTTATTGCAATGAGATCCATTACTGTAAAGTTTTTATAGCTAATCTCCCCCAGTGGTATTGACAGAATAATATATGGAATTTCACATTAAGTGTTGAAGTAGGAAATATGTGTACATTATTTAGTTACTCTCTTTCAGAGAGTATTTTAAGATATTTCAATTTTGTTTCATAGGTCAGGATTTATAACAATTGATAAGAACTTAGTGTTTGTCACCAGTCAGATCCAGTGACACTGGTTTACATCCATAGTGTGTGACCTTGGACAACCTCTGAGCCTTGGTGACCTCCTTGAACAAGTTGTGATTGACAACATTGTGATTTTTCAATGATGATATCATAATGAATTTTTAGTGGTTTTTTTTTTTTTAATTTTATTGGGGAATTGGGGGAGGGGAACAGACAAGTTGCTGTCCTTTTGTTCTTCAGTCTAGTTGTGGAGGGCATTGCTTCACTGGCCCATGTTGGTATTATCATTGCACTCTTCCCGGGTGAGGCAATCGCTTGCCGACCACTGGACAGCTGCTCACGACAGTTCATGAAAGCTCATGCTGGCTGCTAGCCAGCCCCACTGCAGCCTATGCCGTCACCTGCGACTCAAGGCAGCCCAGCTCCAGGTCGAGCTGTTGTTCACTATCTTAGCTGTAGAGGGCGCAGCATCACTGACCCTAATGTGGGATCAAACCGGGGTCCTGCTGCTCAGAGCTGGCGTCCCAAGCCAACTCCTAACCAATGCACCACTCGGCTGGCCCAGTGTTTTTCTTTTATTTATTACTTTTTCTAATTATTTTGTTTATCTTTCTTTAAACAGAACCAACTTTAGTTATCTACAAGAAGTGCCTATCTTAATCCTGGATGTAAATGAAGACTTCAAAGATAAACACCACAGTCTGGTTGAAAGGGTAAATTTATACAAAAACTATAAACTAACATTTGTTTTGTCTTGTCTAAAAAAAAGTGTTCTAACCTGTGAGAAAACAATTTTCTAACAAAAGATTACGTAAAATTACATTAAGGGAAGTTAAGAGCTTTAGAAGGATTTAGACTGTTTAGATTTGAATCCTAACTTCAAATTCTAGCTTTGTGACCTTACCTAAAATAAGGAGCTTCTTTATCCTTTATTTTCTTTATTTGTAATATAAAGATAATCACATTAACTAAAGTTTTGTCTCACATGCCTCTGCTTTTTCTCCTTCCCCTCTTCCCTGTACCACCAGTCTTTAGATACTTGGAAAATTAAATTTATATTTTTCAACTAAATTCAGTATGGAGGGTATTTGAAGTCGTAGGATACGGATTTCATCCATTTTTATATTAGTTGAAGTCTGGAGATTAAAGGATTTTTAGTCTGAGTTTTATATGGAAACTTGTCAATGATGAATTGTCATCGCCTAATCATTGAGCCATTGACTTAATCAGTTAATCTATCCCCTAGATACATGGAAGTTGCCTATACTGTAAAGTGAGTAGTACACACATTGATAAAGGGACTGGGAGAGAACCTATTGAAAAACACTTGAGAGAGAATAGTATTGGAAATTAAATAACAAATATCCCTATATCCATGCTGATTAACTTAGCGATCTAAGACCTAAAGAAGCCACATTTTTTTCTTGTTTTAGTTTTGAGAGAAATTTGATTTTTCTTTCCTCCTGTCACAAAATGTCTGCTATTTACTATAATAAGTACTTGACATTCCTAAGGGCTATATCTTAAGAATTTTGAAAATCTCAACATTTATAGATAACTACTATACCATATATTTTCCATGATATAAAATAAAGCATAGTTGGACAATTTAAATGACCTCTTCATACTGTAAATGATGTTAAAAATATATGTAGGATAGAATTCACTTATGATACTATTAAAATAATTAAGTCAGCCACTGCAGTACTAGCAGCCAACCATCATTTTATGTGAATAAATCTGTAAGACTACTTTTTAAAATTTTATCTAACACTTCTGTTTTTTGACTAAGAATCATCATTTTGTATTATTTATTTTTATTTTCATCAATAACGTTAGCAGTGGGCTTTTTTAGGTATTTGTATGTTTGTTTGTGTTTTACTTTTTTGGGGAACAGTGTGTTTTTCCCATCACCCATCAGCTCCAAGTCAAGTTGTTGTCCTTCAGTCTTAGTTGTGGAGGGTGCAGCTCAGCTCCAAGTCCAGTCACCATTTTCAATCTAGTTACAGGGGGCGGGGTGGGAGTGCAACCCACCATTTCATGCGGGAGTGAACCGGCTCGTGCTCTAACCAGCTGAGCCACCTGGCTGCCCCTTAGGTATTTTTACAAGACAATAATCTTTGTCTCTTCAGGAGAAATACTGTGTAGTCTAGAATATGTAGAGAACAGAATCTTGTTGCTGTGATGTTGGTCAGTTGGCTAGATTCATTCACTGTTTATGTGACCCTTCCTTATACATTAACATTACAAAATGTATGCATGATTCAAATTTGTGCTTCAGAAAAATTACAGATCTGTTACATGTCTGGACCTTCAGAGTTGTTTAAACCAGTCTAAGGTTTTATAAATATATTATTAAATAAAATTAAAGACTATAATATTAGAGGTTATGGCTGTTATAGAACTGTATCAATCTTAGACATAAATTTAATAACTCCTGTAATGACATTTTAGTTCATTCATCTTTTGCTACTGAAGTGTTAATGTATCTTTTGAAAGGAAATACTATAGCTTTGTGATAGAATTACATATACAGTTGGGTGTCTTCATCTGTTTTATACTGTTAAATGAAGATGAATATTAAATATCTCAAATTAGTCAAATAATTATATTAATATATTTTCCCTTTCCTCAGGTCAAAGAATTTCTGAGCACTTTGTGATCTTGCTGAAGACTACAACCAGTGAAATGTTTCCAGATGCTTCAGCTTTGTCTATCATTGAAGCTCCACATTCATACACCTCTTTAGAAAACCCAAGTTTTTAATCATTTTTATTCCAAATGCTAAAAGTTTGTGACCAGTTTCTTTTCTTTCTTTCTGTCTTTTTGTTTGTTTTTTGTTTGTTTAAACAAAGACATTTAATTATCTCTCACGACAAAAAGTGTGGAGGTAGATGGTTCCACAGTCAGTATAGTGGCTAAACTATATCCTCAGGGACCCATCCCTCTGTTACCCTCCTCAGCAGGTGGCCTGTTTTTTCTGGTGCTTCTTATCTCGCTGGTGACCAGTTTCTTAACTGGAAACTTTAATGTTACATAGTAAATGGTAATGTGTCCTGTGTAAACTTGCAAAAAGTTAAAAGTGGAATTTAAGCATTCTCTAGAAAAAGGATTAAGAAGTTTTAGGTACATTTGCTCAAGTGCCTCCCTTCCACCTTAATTTATGTAGCAGATAAGACCAGGTTTCGTATTTAATCACTTTACTGATTATTAGTGTGTCTATGACATTATATAGGAGCAGGTTAGACTTTGTTCCCAGTTTGTAATGGCATAATGTATCATAAGTCATTTAATCTTTTTCCTGCCTTTGTTTCTACATCTGTGCTATGGATGAGACTTCATCTTTTTGCATGGGATTTTGGATGATTAAAGAGGAAGTGTTTCTGTATTTAAAAGATAACTGAAAGTTACTACATGAATAAAAGATTTAATTTATATGGAGCTTAAAGTAGCTACTTGCTTTCTCCTTTCTCAGACCTTTTCATTTAGAAGGGAATATTACTGTTATGGTTAAAAGATTGGTTTAAAGTGTGATCATCTTTAAATCATTTGAGGCGGAAGTATAGTTTTCCCTACATTCCTCCTTATTTTTATAGGTAAAATGTTAGTGGAACATAGTAAGGGATACGTTTTTCCATTTATTAACTCTGTACTGGGAATGAGTAGTCTCTTATTACCTTTATACTTCCTGAGAAGTCAAAAGAGAAACTGAAGACAACATAGATTATCTTCCTTGCAGTTTAGTTTGTTTAGTCCCAACTGTTATTCCCTGCTTCAGCCTGCTTTGCCCACTGTCTGGATTAATTAGGCAGCCTGCTGTTTTAAAGTCACACATTTCTACTTGAGAACATTGTGATTATTCTTTCTTCATAGTTTGCTTTGTTTCTCTGTAGGTTTATACCTTAATTTTCTCCCCCACCCTTTAATAGAAGTTGCTGAAAACTAATCTTGCTTTATATGTTGTATATCTTGAACACATTATCATTTTTGAATATGTATGAGGAAATATATATTAATAAAGAAGACAAAAGCATAAAGTAGTTGTAATTTTTAAAAATCTGCATGAATTCATTTTAGTTCTGTATATAAAGATTTCTTTTCAAGTTTGTTTAGTTAAGGTGTAGAGTGTTTTGCCTTATGCCCTTTGTGCTTGACATTTTATAAAAATTCTGTTGTTATCTTTTTTTAAGATTTTTATTTGGGAATTGGGGGAAGGGGAACACACAACTTGCTATCTTTTTTTGTTCTTCAGTCTAGTTGTGGAGTTTGTTGCTTCACTGGCCCAAG
>NW_017731736.1:706688-711143 GCF_001890085.2 Hipposideros armiger | reverse complement strand
ACAACTAGACTGAAGAACAAAAGGACAGCAACTTGTCTGTTCCCCTTCCCCGATTCCCCAATGCTGTTCCTTCCCCCAATTCCCCAATAAAATCTTAAAAAAAAAGAAAAAGAATTTATTTTTAAAATAAAATTGTTTTTTTCTCATCTTCAATTATGTAGTTGAATATTGAAAAATGGAAGAAAGTTTGATATAATTAATTTTCTTATTCTGTGTAGTGCCTTGGAATATTGTAATTATAAAATTTATTAGTACTGAGATCAATAATGCCAAAAATGTTTAAATACTGTTCCCATAAAACTGTTCAGTTAATAACTTTTTACCATAATAATTCTTTTTTTTTTTAAGATTTTTATTGGGGAATTGAGGGGATGGGAACAGCGCTGGGGAATTGGGGAAGGGGAACAGACAAGTTGTTGTCCTTTTGTTCTTCAGTCTAGTTGTTGAGGACATTGCTTCACTGGCCCAAGTTGGCACCATCATTGCGCTCTTCCTGGGTAAGGCAGATCAGTTGCCGGCCTCTGGACGGCCGCTCACGGCGGCTCTTGGTAGCTCACGCTGGCTGCTGGCTCCACACGGTAGCCCATGGCAGCCCACTGCCACAGGGGCTGCAGCCTACGCCGCCGCCAGCGACTCACGGCAACCCAGCTCCAGGCTGAGCTGTTTATTCAGCATCTTAGCTGTGGAGGGCAGTGTCATTGGCCCTCATATGTGGGATCCAAACCGGGGCCCTCTGGCATCCCAAGCCAGTTCTTAACCATTGCGCCACTCGGTCGGCCCTTTACCATAATTCTTGCAAAGGTATATCACTTTTCAGACAACCTTTTTTTCCCCTTGGGTATAAAGACTTCCTGTAAAATACACTAACAATAAAAAAATATTTAAACATTACTATCTCAGACAAAAGCATCCGTTTACTTGATACTTTCCTACATAGAGATTATAATTTTGAACACATTTAAATTGTGCATCAGGTTATTTTTTTGCATAAGTGTGTCAGATGAGAGGAATGAAGATGTTGCATCTTCTAGGACTCCAGTCTGTTATGTGCAGATGCCATTTCCATGGGTTTTGAAGTTCCCTAAAGGTGGATTTTCTTTTTTTTTTTTTTTGTAATCAAAGATGAACATCTTTTTTTTTTTTTTTAGATTTTTTTTAATTGGAATTGGGGGAATGGGAACAGTGCTGGGGAATTGGGGGAAGGGGAACAGACAAGTTGCTGTCGTCTTGNCTTAGCTGTAGAGGGCAGTGTCACTGGCCCTCATATGTGGGATCCGAACTGGGGCCCTCTGGCATCCCAAGCCAGCTCTTAACCAACGCGCCACTCAGCTGGCCCCAAAAATATTGTTTTTGAAATGAATGAAAAGAGTCACTTTTACTTTGAAAGTATTGTTTTCCTTTTTAAAATGTCATCTTTCATTTTGGATTTATTGATATTCAAAGACAATTTAATTGGTTAAATAATTAGATGCACTAATCTTTGAAAGGGAAACCATTTCAAATGTATAATCACCATGAATATTTAAAGTTTCTCATGATATTGTATGGTTTCTTGTTTTGGTTTGATATGCATGAATTTGTTTACTAAAGTAAATATTTGCTTAATAAACATCTCATGAACTATAATGGAGCTGCACTCATTGAAATGATTATCTTTTTAGAATTACAATTTATTCTAATTGAAGAAAAAAATATGAATATAAAAAGTTGATAATGGTTTATATAAATTTCATTGATTCTATTTTTAAGTGGAGACATAATTCAGAGATTTTCAGTTACCTTTAAAAGTGTTTAATGACTTTTTAAGCCTGTAGAATTGAAGAGAAGCTTAAAATTTTTATTATTTGTCATGACACAAAAGCTGTACCATTGGGTAGGCACAAGAGTACTGAGCCTCGTGGTCTGCATTATCGCTTGGATCCTATTTCCCATGAGATCATCTTCCATCAGAGTGAATATAGTACTTTTACTAGTTTGCTCTTCTAAGAAGTTAATTAATTGTATAAGACTTATTCCCTCATTCAGAATTTCTCATCTTTTTTGCCTGGAACTTAGAGCGGTATATACCAAGCCCCCTAGAAATTAGGTCTAATCATATTTTATAGGATAAGGAGTCCCAAACTTGTTTTTTATAGAGATGTAAATCTCATTTACCTCCAGAAAAAGGTTAGATAAGATGCTTAAAGTGTTTACAGATCCTGATAAGTAAAAGCCTTCCACATTTGACAAATCTTACCCCTTTTTAAAAACATTTTAAATTTTGAAATAGCTTTTGACTCACAAAAAGTTGCAAAAATTAGAGTTCCTGCATAACCATCACCCAGTTTCCCCCAATGATAACAGTTTACTTAACCATAGTGTGTTATCAAGACTAGGAAATTGACTTTGGTACACTACTATTAACTAAATTACAGGCCTTGTTTGGATTTTACTAGTCTTATCTGTTTTTCTTTAAAGCTTTTTTAAAAATAGACTTAATTTTTAAATCAGTTTTAGGTTCACAGCAAAATTGAGTGGAAAGTACAGACTTTCCCTATAGTCTCTGCCCCTGCACTTGCACAGCCTTCCCGGCACTATCAGTGCCTCCCACCAGAGTTGTATACGTTGGTTACATTTAGTAAACCTACACTGACACATCATCACTCAAAGTCCGTAATTTACATTAGGTTTTACTCAGCATTGTGTATTCTGTGGGTTTTGACAGATGAATTATGACATGTATCTACCATTGTAGCACCATACAAAATAGTTTCACTGCCCTAAAAATCCTCTGTGCTTTGTTCATCCTCTCACCCCAGCGTCTGGCAACCACTAATCTTTTTATTGTCTCCATTGTATTGCCTTTTCCAGAATGTCATATAGTTGGAATTATACAGTATGTAGCTTTTACAAATTGGCTTTTTTCACTTCGTAATTTGCATTTAGTTTCCTCCCTGTCTTTTCATGGCTTAATAGCTCATTTCTTTTTAGTGTTGAGTAATATTGCATTATCTGAATGTACCACGTTTATCGACTCACCGACTGAAGGACATGTTGGTTGCTTCCAAGTTTTGGCAAGTGTGAATAAAATCGCTATATATGAGTACATCTTTGTGCAAGTTTTTGTATGAACATAAATTTTCAATTCATTTGAGTAAATACTAAGGGGCACAATTGATGGATCATATGGGAAGAATAGATTTCTAAGAAACTGCCAAACTGTCTCCCAGAATGGTTGTATTGTTTTGTCTTCCTACCAGCAATAAATGAGAATTCCTATTGCTCCACATCCTTGCCAGCATTTGTGCTGTCAGTGGTTTCAATTTGTATCATTCAAATAGGTATGTGGTGGTATTATTTTAATTTGCAATTCCCTATGAACATAATGTTAACCATCTTTTCATATGCTTAATTATCTGTGTATCTTCTTTGGTGAGATGTCAAGGTCTTTTGCCCATTTTTTAAATCAGGTTCATTTTCTTATTGAGTTGAGTTCTTTATTTTAGATAACAGTCCTTTATCAAATGCCTTTTGCAAATATTTCTCCCAGTCTGTGGTTTTTCTTACTCTCTTGACATTGTTTTTCACAGAGCAGACGTTATCAATTTTAATGAAGTCCAGCTTACCAGTTATTTCTTTTGTGGATCGTACCTTGCATCTAAAGAGTCATCGCCATACCAAGGTCATCTAGATTTTTTCAGTTACCCTCTACGAATTTTATAATTACATGTTTTACATTTGGGCTTATGATCTATTTTGAGTTAATTTTTGTGAAGGGTGCAAGGTCTGTCTAGATTCATTCTTTTGCATGTGAATGTCCAGTTGGTCCAGCTCCATTTGTTAAAAAGGCTGTCTTTGCTTCATTGTATTGCCTTTGCTCCTTTGTTGAACACCAGTTGACTATATTTATGTGGGTCTATTTCCAGGCTATCTATTCTGTTCCATTGATCTATTTGTCTGGGTTTTTTTTTGTGTGTGTGTGAGTATGATACTTACTGTCTTGGTTACTATAGCTTTATATATATTAAGTTTTGAAGTTGGGTAGTTTTGTGTTTCCTAGAGGCAGGAGCTACTTAGGTTTAATAATACATTGTGGGATTTTTGAAGCTATCCTAATTAGGTTTTGGTTTGTTTTTGTTTTTTTTAAAGAATATATTTTTAGGGATGGCTGAGTGGCGCGCTGGTTAACTGTTGGCTTGAAATGCCAGCTCTGAGCAGCAGGGCCCGTTCGGATCCCACATGAGGGTCAGTGACGCTGTGCCCTCCACAGCTAAGATGGTGAACAACAGCTCGACCTGGAGCTGGGCTGCTGTGAGTCGCTGGAGATGGCGTAGGCTGCATCCCCTTCTGCAGTGGGCTGCCATGAGCTACCATGAGTGGCTGGCAGCCAGCGTGAGTGGCTGGCAACTGGCAGCCGGCGTGAGCTGCCGTGAGCCTCCGTCCAATGGCCGGCGAGCGACTGCCTCACCTAGGAAG
>NW_017731736.1:697934-705193 GCF_001890085.2 Hipposideros armiger | reverse complement strand
ACAGGGACTGCAGCCTACGCCGTCGCCGGTGACTCACGGCAGCCCAGCTCCAGGTTGAGCTGTTGTTCAGCATCTTAGCTGTAGAGGGCAGTGTCACTCGCCCTCATATGTGGGATCCGAACCGGGGCCCTCTGGCGTCCCAAGCCAGTTCTTAACCATCGCGCCACTCGGCCGGCCCAAGGTGGATTTTTCTTAATGTGCGTTATAACAATTTTAATGTTAATGTGTGTTATAAAGTAATTTTAAATGCAGTTTGAATGTAAGATAACCATTAGTACCCAAAAGATTAGAAAATTTGTGGGAGGAAAAGTGGTATAGAAAGCAGAATTTACCTTCCAATGAATGATTCCTTTATTCCTGGCCATTAAATCACCACCCACTATCAAGTTTTCTTCCTTGACAAGTACAATAAGCTTTTACAATATATTTTATGTACAATCTGTATTATTTATTGCCTTTAAACTTGTTCTTATTCAATTGATACTGTTTGGGGGATCTTGGGATATAATATAATATGCCCTATTAACTAATGGAAAATTAATGGAAAAGATTTTCATTTAAAGCTTAGTAACAGTGCTTTCAGGAATAAATTATAGACATTAAGTGAGAGATAGGTATGTAATTTGAGTTTGGTTCAGTTTTACCTACTCCCTTTCCCCCACTTTTGTTTTTATTGTTAATTATATTTTTAATGAATTATAAATCTTAACTTGATATTGATGCTCTCAGAATATTTTCTGTCAATGAGAATTTGGATTTGGTTCAGGGATTTCACAAAAAGTGAACACCAAGTTCTGTTTTGGAAGATTTCAAATTGATAAATATTGAAGTTTTTTGTTTGCTTTTTGTTTTTATTTTAAGAATTAAGACTATACTTAAAGAAGTTTATTAGCAATATGGCTTCTCTTTGAATTCATTTAGTTTTAGTTATATGCCTAGAAGAAAATAAGTACTATACCAATCAGTGGCCATTGTACTAGAATAAAAGGTGACACATATAAGTCAAACTAGGTAACAGCACTTTAGTTTTTGGTTTTAATGTGAGCTTAAAAATGTTTTAGTTATAGAATACTAAATATCATAAATAGGATAAAAGCGTTATATAAATACAGAGGGTGCCAAAAAATGTATACACATTTTAAGCAAGGAAAAAACTTAAAATTTTAATATATATGGATAACAAAAGGTGAATACAAGACATGTGTATACATTTTTTTGGCACCCCTGGTATGTGATAAAATCCTTTCACATAACCATCTTTTAGCTTTAAAAGCCTGTGGTAGACAAAATTTGTCATATGTGAGAGGATAAGGGATTTCTCGAGGTTTCACAAAAATGAAGCTAAAACAAGAACCTAAATATTTTGACTCAAGCATGGTGGTTCTTTTTATTTTAGTGAGGAACACTCTATTTTTACCTATGCTTTTTATGTCTGAGGTCATTTTTCTCCCCTAACTCTAGGCAGTATTTAATGCCCATTTAAAATAGCAATTTTAAAATAAAAATTTGATAAAAGTAGATTAAGCCTATGATTATTTCATAGTTAACATCGGTAGTTATAGCTCTTTGCCACATGAGGTCATTGTAGCCTTGATTCTTTGCTCTGACCATAATCCAAGTATCATTGTTTTGATGGTGAGTGGTTGGGAAAAAGTAGCTGATGAGAAGTCTTGCATTGCCAAAGCAAAAGCATTAATCAATTAATAAATACTTTATTGAGATTTTATGTGTAAGAATGCAGGGGGGAAAGAAAAAGAGCTCTTGGATTAAATATAGGCAATCAAAAAGGCAGTGCTTTTAGAATTATTTTACTATAAGAAAGTTGGCTACATAACTCGCAGCTGCTTCTTTAGCTATTAGATAATACCAAGTAAATATAGCCAATTTTTTTATGCGATAGTACTTGGTTAGATAATTATGCTTAACAGGTTGCCAGGAAATTTGATTTTCTAATGTTCACGCATTAGACTTTATATTAAGGCCTGTCTTGCAAGATTGTCATTTACTTAGCAATTATGTATACAAAGAAGCTTACAGTTATTTGTACTGTTCTCTGGAACTACATGGAGCTCAGACAGATGATTATTTTTCCAAGAAGAAAGGTTTGCTCAACAAAACCATGATCTAGGAAGTGATTCAGTAACAGAGGTAGGTGAAACCTGAACTTCCATGAACCCATCTTCTGAAACATAACACCTTTTAATGTGTTATTTGGCGTCACCAAAATGTTGATGATGCTGGTGCTTTGGTATAATAATATTGAATATATGTGTGTATATGCTCTTTTTTACTGTTATCCCTTGTTAGTAAGATTTAGTCACAGGTAAAGCATCTCCTAAAGCGGCGATTTTGTCCTTGCTGTTACTGTAAGCTAGAGTGGAATCATTTTATGTTAAAGAGTAAATTAGGAAATTGGCTAATGTTACAAAACAGTTTGTTCCCCTTGGCTCAGCAACACTATTTTGATACGTTATACAGTGCTTAGAATACTAGCTATCAGATCACTGGCTTGGAAATAGAGTAGTCAGTATAGACATGAGTTGATGCTTGACATGAACTGGATGCTGGAGTAGTAAATGAGGTACATAAGGATCTTTGTACCCTTTCCTAGAAGATAGGTGCAGCAAAGAATTCTCTATGTCTGTAAATTATCCTTAAAGTCTGTTTGTTTAGAAATTGCCCTTGCTGTTTCTATTTTTGTAAAAGATAGAAGCCTATTACCCTTCTGTTAATTTGAGTAAAATGTGATTAGTGTTATAAGTCCAATATTCTGCTCTGGGTAAGTGATATAAAGGGCAGAATGCTCTATTCCCCACCCCACCCAAACATTTACCCAGATGTTCCTGCGGGGGATGGTTGTTGGCAGCAAAAATCTTACATTGGCTTCATACCTGGTTGAGACCGAAGGACTGTGCAGACAGTTTAAAAAATTCTGTTTTGTGCAGCAGCGCAGGTAATGCCTGGGTAATATTTAATATTATTTAATAGATATGAAAAGGAAAGTGAATAAAACTCTGGACTGATCTCTGTCTCTTGGTGTTCTGCAATTTATATTTTATTGCAAAAAAAGTAAAGGGGAGAAGGGAGGCATTCCTAATTTCATAGGTCCTAGAGCAATATTTAATATAGGAAATTAATCTCAAAAATTATAAAGGAAAAAGTATAGTCTAGAAATCCCACCACATCCTTGCACTTGACAGCGTATACATCCTTGTGTGTGTGCACATAGCATATTATTAGTTTCTGCATTTGTTTATATTTGTCATCTTTAGAGTGTGTTGTTTACATTCAGAAACCAGAACCCTGAATTCTATATTGAAAATCTAATAATACAGGGTTTTTTAAACTGAGGTTTGAGTATCAGCAAAATTTATGCCCCTTTTATGTTAGTGAGTGATATCTGGACCTAACTTAATGGACATAAAGCTGAAAGCTTTGTAAATTAGAATTTGGGAATATTAATATTTTTCCATTGATTTGCAATATGAGATTTAAAAAAAATTTTTATTGGGGAACAATGTGGTTTTCCAGGACCCACCAGCTCCAAGTCAAGTCGTCGTTTTCAATCTAGTTGTGGAGGGTGCAGCTCAATGGCCCATGTGGGAATCGAACCGGCAACTTCGGTGTTATGAGCACTGCGCTCTAACCAACTGAGCCAACTGGCCGCCCCGTACATTAACTTATCCTGCAACTTCATTTGTTTATTGTTTCTAAGAGTTTTTTGGTGGAGTCTTTAGGATTTTCTATATAAAGAGTCATGTCAGGGCGGCTGATTAACTGAGTTGGTTAGAGTGCAGTGTTCATAACACCAAGGTTGCTGGTTCGATTCCCACATGGGCCACTGAGTTGCGTCCTCCACAACTAGATTGCAACAACTACTTGACTTGGAGCTAATGGGTCCTGGAAAAAAACACTGTTTCCCAATAAAATTTTAGTGAAAAAAAAATCATGTCGTCTGTAAAAATTGACAATTTAACTTCTTCATTCCCAATCTCAATGCTTTTATTTCTTTCTCTTGCCTGATTGCTCTGGCTAGCATGTTCAATACTATGTTAAATAACAGTGGTGAGAGGGGGCATCCTGTCTTATTCCTGATCATAGGAGAGCTTTCAGTTTTTCACAGTTAAGTATGATATTAACTAAGGGTTTGTTGTATATGACTTTTATTATGTTGAGGTATTTTCCTTCTATTCCCATTTTATTAAGTGTTTTAATCATAAATGGATGTTGTATCTTGTCAAATGCTTTTTCTGCATCTATTGATAATATATGATTTTTATCCTTTATTTTGTTTATGTGGTTTATCACATTGATCTATTCGTGTATGTGAAGACATCCTTGCACCCCTGAAATGAACCCCACTTGATGGTGATGTATAATCTTTTTAATGTATTTGATTTGTATTTTGTTTAGGAGTTTTGTTTAGGATTTTTACATCTGTATTCATCAGAGATATTTGTCTGTAGTTTTCTTTTTTTATGTTATGCTTACCAGGTATTGGTATCAGGGTAATGTTGGCCTCATAAAATAAGTTAGGAAGTATAGCCTCTTCTTCAATTTTTTGGATTAGTTGGAGAAAGACAGGTATGTCATCTGTGAATGTTTGGTCGAATTCACTAGTGAAGCCATCTGGTCTAGGACTTGTTTTGGGGGAGGTTTTTGATGATTGTTTCAATTTCCTTGCTGTTGATTTGTCTATTTAGATTTTCCAGTTCTTCGTGATTAAGTATAGGAAGGTTGTATATTTCTAAGAACTTGTCCATTTCTTCTGTGTTACTGAATTTGGTAGCGTATAGTCCTTCATAGTATTCTAGTTTGATCCTTTGTATTTGTGAGGTATCCATTGTAACTTCTTTCATTTCTGACTTTGTTTATTTGTGTCTTTTCTCTTTTTTCCTTGGTGAGCTAGGGGTTTGTCAGTTTGATTAATCTTTTCCAAGAACCAGCTTTTATTTTTTTCTATTATCTTCTTGTTCTCTATTTCATTTAGGTCAGCTCTAATATTTATATTTTGTTTCTTTTGTTGACTTTGGTTTACATTAGTTCTTTAAGATGTAATATTAGATTGATTGTTTGGATTGTTTGTTTCTTGAGATATGTCTGTAATGATTTAAATTTCCCTCTTATTACTGTTTTCACAGCATCTCAATAATTTTGATATATTTTCATTCTCATTTATTTCTATGTATCTTGATTTATCCTCCTATTTCTTCTTTGACCCAGTCATTCTTTAGTAGCATGTTGTTTAATCTCCACATATTTGTGTTATTGCCACTTTCTTTTTGCAATTTATCTCCAATTTTGGAATATTATGGTAAGAGAATATGCTTCGTATGATTTCAGTCTTCTTAAATTTGCTGAGGCTACTTTTGTGTCCCAACATATGGTCTATCCTTGAGGGTGTTACATGTGCACTAGAAAAGAATGTATAATCTGGTGTTCTGGGATGAAGGGCTCTGTAAATGTCAATTATGTCCATTTGGTCTAATGTGCCATTTAAGGTTGATATTTTCTTATTGAGTCTTTTTTAGGATGACCTATCCATAGTTGTCAATGGGGAATTTAGGTCCCCAACTATAATTGTGTTTTTGTCAGTTTCTCTCTTTAGTTCTGTTAGTAGTTGCTTTATATATTTTGTTACTCCCTGATGGGAACATATATATTGATATGTATTCTTTTTTTTTTTGAATTGAGGAATTGGTGGAGGGGAACAGACAAGTTGCTCTCCTTTTGCTCTTTAATCTAGTTGTGGAGGATGTCGCTTCACTGGCCCATGTTGGTATTATCATTGCACTCTTCCCGGCTGAGGCAGATCTATCGCCGGCCATTGGACTGCCAATCATGGTGTCTCATGGTTGCTCATGAAAGCTCACACTAGCTGCCTGCCAGCCCCACTGCAGCCTACGCCATCGCCAGCGACTCACGGCAGCCTAGCTCCAGGTTGAATTGTTGTTCACCATCTTAGCTGTAGAGGGCTCAGTGTCACTGTCCCTCATGTGGGATCCAAACCGGGGTGCTGCTCAGAGCTGGCGTCTCAAGCCAACTCCTAACCAATGCGCCACTTGGCCGGCCCTGTTATGTGTTTTTGAATTGTCCCCTTATCATTATAAAATGCCTTATTTTGGTCTCTTGTTGTCTTTTTTATCCTGAAGTCTGTTTTGTCAGATATAAGTATGGCTACACTTGCTTATCTCTGGATGCCATTTGCTTGGAGTATCGTTTTCCTCCCTTTCACTTTTGAGTCTATATATATCCTTGAAGCTGAGATGTGTTTCTTGAAAACAGCATATGGTTGGGTTTTGTTTTTGAATCCAGTTTGCTACTCTGTGCCTTTTTATTGATAACTTCAGTACATTTACATTTAGGGTGATTATTGATATATGTGGATTTCCTGTAGCCATTTTATCTTTTGTTTTTTGGTAGCTCAGTGTCCATTGTTTTTTTGCCTTTGTATTTCTGCCTGTTATTTTAGTTTGGGGTTATTCTATGATATTTTTCCTCTGTTTCCTCTTTTGTTATATATCTCAGTTCTGGATTTTTTTTTTTGGAGTGGTTACCATTAAGTTTATGTAAAAGAAAGTTTCATGTATACAGTACTTCCTTTTTCTTCAACATACATCTTATCTCCATTCCCCTTTGCAAATCCAGACTTTTACTCCCTCCCCTTTTATGTTTTTGTTGTCACAAATTATCTCTATTTATGCTGTGAGTTCATTTCTGAGTTACAGTAGCAAATTGTCTTCTTCTCTTTTTTATGTTTTTATCTCCTTTATGCTATATATAAGTGTATAGTGCCCTATTCTAAATAGGAGTTGCCATTTACTGCTTCTGTCTGTCTGTTAATCATTTTACTTATACTTGTGTATCCTTTTGTCTTTTTGCTTCAGGTAGAATAACCCCCGTCAGTATTTCCTGTAATGCAGGCTTTGTGGTGGAAAATTTCCTCAACTTCTATATATCTGGAAAGGTCTTTATTACTCCTTCATATCTAAAGGATAACTTTGCTGGGTATATTATTCTTGGCTGGTAATTTCTCTCTTTTAGTAGTTTGAATATTTGATTCCACTTCCTCCTAGTTTGTAGTTTCTGCTGAAAAATCTGTTGATAATCTAATGGGCTTTCCTTTGTAGGTTACCGCCTTCTTTTTCCTGGCTGCCTTGATAATTCTTTCTTGGTCATTAATTTTTTTTGGTGGGGGGGGGGGAATTGGGGGATGGGAAACAGACAAGTTGCTGTCGTTTTGTTCTTCAGTCTAGTTG